>NC_060288.1:25441462-25478258 GCF_021613505.1 Equus quagga | reverse complement strand
ACACACACACACACATACACACACATGCTATTTGCCTGACTTGCCATCTCTGCCCCTCAGTTTCTTACTGTGGTGAGGACAGAGAGAGACACCTAGACCCCATCAGGGCAGTGCTGGGTCTCCAGGATGTCCTGGTTATGTGTCCTCTGCTGTCCAGTTACTGCGACCATCAGGAGGGCTTTGCCAGCTGGGCAGACCCCTCAGGATGGCCGCTGTCAGGAGGGAGCCGAGAGCAGGGGGCTGTCATCCACCAGGACAAGGAGGCCGCAGGGCCTGCCATGCAGTCACCCCATCTCCATCCCTCAGCACCTCAACCACAGGAAGCCAGAGGCGGCCCTGCAGAGGGCCAGAGCCTGAGGATCCTTTGAGAATCTTCATCCCGTGGTTTGCAACTGGTTTTCATTTGTGGGTCTTTTTTGCCAATTAAATCTTATAAGAAACCAAAACAGACACAGGCCCAGCTGCACTGATTTCAGTTGGAGTGAGAATCAGGCCATGCTGCCTGTGAGAGGAGGCACTGTGGAAGGTCCCAGAAAAGAAGAAAGATCCTCATCCTCTAGGATTTCATGTCTCTTTGGGGCAGACTTAGATTCTTTCTAAATGGAGCAGCAATTGCGGTGAACACGGACTCAGAGACCCCAGTCCTACCTGGGGGAGCCAGGCAGGCTTCCTGGAGGAGGTGGAGCCTGAGCTGGGGCTCCAGGCTGAAGAGCAGTGGCCAGGGGGAGGCTGTGCAGAGAAGAGTGCAGGTGGGGGTCAAGGTCCAGGCTCCCAATCAGACCGCCTGGGTCCTCTGGCTCTGCCACTTACTAGCTGCATAAATTTGGGCAAGTTACTTCACCTGTCTGTGGCTCAGTTTCCTTTTTTATAAATTGAGGATTATGGCCCCATGGGGCTGTTGTGAGATTCAGTGAATTAGCAGATGCCAAGAGCTTGGAAGGGCGCCCACCTGGGTTCATTGCTTGAGAAGCATATGGCCTCCAGCACACAGCTGCAGCCACAGTGTGAGCTGTGCTGCCTGGAGCCCAGCTTCCGAGGGTCAGAGTTGCCCTGCGGACTAGCCCCCCTGGCCCTACTGCCCTAGGGCAACCCAAGGTCAGAACCCCAGTCTACATTCAGCAGCCTGCATGCACTGGGCACAGCCTGTGGGGCAGGGCTGCAGAATGCACATCCCTGGGACCAATCCCAGTCGTGCAGGTCCAGGATGGCCCCACAGGCAGGAGTCCAGAACACGTGGCCCCTGGGCTTCCTGCAAGGCTTTTCCCACCTCCGACAGGTCAGGAGCTGGCCCAAGACCCATGGCTAGTGCCGCGGGAGCCATGGCTGAAATCCTCGTCCACGTAACTCCAAAATCCATGCTCTTCCCACTCACCTTGCTGCACCCAAAGTCAGGCTTCAAGCCCAGGGTCCTAGGTGCCAAGCCACTTCAGATCCCCACTCCACTCAATCCCTGGCCTCTCCAGGCCAGGACATGCCGGACACATCCGGAAATCCAGCGAAGTAGACTTTCTCCCATTTTCCAGGAAATCCTACCTCCTTATACCCCTAGGCCTTTGCATGTGCTGAGCCCTGGCCTGGCTGGCCACTGGCCCCACCTCACCCGGCTCCTCTCTGGACTGACACCTGCTTGGTGGCGCCATGGCAAACAGGGTGTGGGGGATGCGTTGTGCCCTGCCTGAGCTGTAAGTGGGTCCAGCTCCTTGGCCCCCACAAGGTGCGGAGACAGTGCTGGCCCCAGGGATGCTCATGTTAGAAAAGTGCCACCACACCTGTGCTCCAAACACATTGCGAAATCCTGAGTAGCTGCCGTTCTGCAAAACATCCAGAATGCCTCTGGAAAATTGGCCCTTATTTCAAAAAATAAACTTTAAATTTTAAAACATCAGCTATTTTTGGTGTAGAAAGAAATGGTCTAAATTATTGAAGAGCTAATTAACAGTTCAAAGCCAAGCAGTAGCAGGTGACAGGCTCCTGTGGAGCCCACGGGCGTCAGACATGGGACACGAGAGATACACAGGACACGTGACATAAATGCGCCGCTCCCCTGGGCCTCCAGCACGTGGGGGGCCTGTGGGCTTGCTCCAGCTGGAGGTGGGGAGGGGTCTTCCCCTCCCAGCCTCTCTTGGCTTTGCTCCCCGCTTCCTCTGTTGGCAGCCTGGTGAGGGAGAGAGAAAGGCAGGTTTCATTGTTTCCCCAGAAATTGCAGAGTGTGGCATCCATTTTTTATTGTTTAAAGTTAGTAGATAAAAATGTTATATTTCTCTGAAATGGAGCAATGGGGTGCACGGTGATGCCTGCTGGAAGCTTTTGAGGACATGACTGACCTAAGACTGACCCCCTCCTTCCAGGCCCGAAGGGGCTCCCTCATGGACCCCCTCACAGCCCCCTTAGGGCCCCCCTTATGGCCCTGGGCCCAAATCCCAACTCCCTCCGTTCCTTCCGGTCTTCTTTCATCCCCGCCAGGAGGCGGGAGGAAGGGGCTGTCATCCACTAGGAGGAGGATGTCCCCAGGGCCAACCATGGAGTCACCCCATCTCCATCCCTGGGCACCTCAACCCCAGGAAGCCAGAGGGGACCCTGTGGAGGGTGGGAGCCTGAGGATAACTTTGAGAACCCTCGTCCCATGGTTTGCAACGGTTTTTAGTTGTGGGTCTTTTTTTGCCAGTTAAATTCCTTCCTTCCCACAGACCAGCACCGAGGGGCGCAGAGACCCAGCTCCAAGGACCAGTCCCAGCCAGGCTGGCCCTTCGGATACAGAGGTGCGGCCAAGAAGTGCAAGAGAAACTAGACTATTAGACTGCTTCATTCTTCCACCTGGGGCTGGAGCCCTTGAAAGAAAAAAATCCCTCCCACCTCCCCGCTTTAATGACAGTAAGGGTACCAGCCCCCCAAGCCCACGGCCCCCACAGTCAGCTTTCCCCTCAGATTGGCACCAGGCCCTGCTGTGTCTGCCTCCACATGCCTCACCTCCAGGCCCTCCAGGGCCAGATGTCCTGAAAAGGAGCTTGCTCTCATCGCCTCCACGGGGTCACCTGTGTCCCTAAACAATGGAATTCTTCCTTCTGCTGCTGCCACACTGCTTAACGGATGTCCTGGTCGAGGCAGTTGCTTCCCAGCCCTGCTCCCTCCTTCCCCCTCTTGGCGCAGATTCTCTCCATCCGCTCCTTCTCCTTCAAACCCTCCTCAGCTCTGGCATCCGGACTTCTACTCCCCCACCCCTGCCCCTGCGGTCCCCAGTGTGGGCTTCCTCAGGATCTGTCCTCAGCCTCTCTGCTCTTGTGGCCTCTCCCCGTGCGAAGTGGGTACATGGCAGGGAGACCATCCCTTTTCACAGTTCCTGCACACTTCACCCTTCAGTGGACTCAGTCTTGGACCACTGCTGGACCTTTCTAGAGAGAGGGGTCTTCTCTAGACCCCTGTGGTACCAGGAAGGGGGCACAGCCCCCCTGAGCACCCCAGCCCGGCCCCCCGCCTGCTATGGGCTGTGGCCATGTTACAGAATCCTGCCACCGTGTTTCCATTGTACACCCTGGAGAATAATCATAATCCCAGAAACATCTGTAGAGCTTACTGCGTGCTAGACAGCGTTCGCCCCATCTCGCCTCGTCTTCACAAAAATCCCTATGCGATGGATATATCATTACCCCCCTCTTTGAGCTGCAGAATCTGAAGCCCAGAAAGTGAAGCAACGTCCAAGGTCACACAGCTCACAGACACCAGAACGAGAATTTGAACCCAAGCAGTTCCGACTCCAAAATCTAAACCAGATTTGATATGAAGGTTAATAGGCTCAATATTAAGTACTTAATAAATGTTATGGGAAGACAGATCAGACACCAGGCTCCACACCCCCTCCTCCTGGCCCTGTCTTGTAATAAAAAACTCCTCATGGAACTCAACCAATTTTCAAGACTCAGCTCAAATTTATTAGCTCTGGCAGCTCTTTAGGCCCCACTGTGCTCTGCACAGGTTTCTAGAGTAACTACAACTCCTTGAGGGCCTACTCTGCGCAGGGGAATTTATAGACAGCGTCTCAAACCCAACACTAACAGTCCTGAAGGGTAGATTTGATTATCTGCCCATTTCACAGATGAGGAAACTGAAGGTCAGGAGCTTTCGTGAGAAGCTGGGCCAGGACTTGAATTCAGGGTGTGCATCCTTTCCTTCCCATCGAGTGGCCTCCATCTCCATAGCAACGGCGCTGCTTCTTGGTTTCCATGCCTGACCCCCAGATGCCAGACCCTGTGGGATCACTCGTGTTTGTGTCGCCAGCCTCCAGCAAGGTGTCGGGCAGGTAACAGGACCCAATGCTTGTTATGGAAACGCGAAGGAAATGAATGAGCTATCTAATTAGTGAAAGAATGAACTTTCTAATTAACCGATGCACCCTTCTGTCCAAGAGCACTCCAGAGACTTCCTCACCAGAACTCTGTTCCTACTGGGCCGGGAGCCAGGGCACGAACCACCCCAGAGAGCTCTGGAACTGCTCTTCATCGGGAATGTGATGCCCACTCGCGAAGCCCCTTTCTCTGGTGCCTTCGGGCCCAAGTGTGATGCCTGCAGACCCACCACACCACACTCACCAGTCACAGAACGCCCCTCTCGTGAGTGTTGCTCTCAATGGTGCCTGCCCTCGCCCACGGAAGGAGGGGCTGGCTCTGCTGTCCCTCAGCCCTGAGGACCAGGGCCTGTCCCCTCCAGCTGGAAGGTAAGTCCATGAGCAGCTGCAGGCACAGGCAGTCCCAGCCCCAGGACAGACGGAAGCCCTTCCCACAGACCTGGGGGCTGTCTGGCATATACAACACGTGGATTCACAATCCTCTCCTGGAACCTGACCAACTCCCGGGTGTTTCTCTCTGCCTGTGGACATTTCCGCCATGCCGCTGGGTTGGTGCCTCTGCTTCAAATTGTTCCTGCTTTTCCTCCTGGGGTCTATTTTTAGGAGATGGCCCCTCCGTCCTCCTAGTTATGCAGGCTTGTGTTCTTGGGTCACCTTGTCCCCCACATCCAAATCAGTTACCCCGTCCTACAGATGCCTTCCAAATGCTTTGGTCAGGCGCTCAGGCCCCGGCCCCCTCTGTGTCCCCTCAGCCAGGGACTCCCCTTCCCCTGTCCCTGAGCCCTTTCAGGAGCCCTGTCCCCCAGCCAGACTGACGGCCAGAGTTCTTCCTCCCAACGCCTCATCTTCTTTGCTTTAGAATTCTTGTTCCTTAGAATTTCTGTTCCTTAGAATTCCAGACAACTCCGCCAACTGGCTTCTGGTTTTCCAACCGCTCCTGAGCCCCCTGATTCACTCCACACACCCCACCTCAGCGCCCCCTTCTCCCTTCCCCAGGAGGGAAACTGAAGACAGTTTAACATAGAACAAGGCAAAGTGGAGTGGCTGATGCCAAGAGCGCTCAGCAGGCCTCACCGGCAGGCCCGGCTCCCTCCCCCTGGAAGGCCTCCCCTAGGCAGGCTGCTGCCTCCTTGCCTCCTCCGTATTTTCCAATCCCGCCAGACTTGCATCCAGCTGGTAGAGATGATGTTCAGACTGCAGGCTGCTGGCAGGGCGCAGGGAGCCAGGAGGGAAGAGAGTGATGGGTTTAGAAGCAGCGTGCAGGCTGGCTGGCCACCACCTCGACCTTCCATGGGTGCAGAACAGAGCAGGCCCTGCCAGCCCTTTGGTGAGCCGAGGGCCCAAAGAAATGGCGGGGTGGGGAGGCGCCAAGCAGGGGTAGGGGGTTAGGAGGGCCAGATAAAATGCAGGATGCTCAGTTCAAATTGAATCTCAGGTCAACAAGGAAGAATTTGTCAGTGTAAGTGTCCCATGCAAGATGTAAGACAAACTTATACCAAAAAGATTTATGTGTTGTTGCTCTGAAATTCAGATTTAACTGGATATCCTGTTTGCTGTTGTTGTTGTTGTGTGTATGTTAAATCTGGCAGCCCTAGGTCTGCCCCTGAGGGAGACTCTGATGGTGTGTCTTCCTGAGACCCATGCCCGTCCCTCCAGCGCTGTGGAGGGAAAGAGAAGTGGGGTGGAGGATCTGCTTGCTTCCTGGGGCTGTCGGAACAAAGTGCCGAACACTGCGGGGCTTAAATAACAGAAATTCATCACCTAACAGTTCTGGTCCATAGAAGTCTGAGATGCAGGTGTCAGCAGGGCCGTGCTCTGTCTGAAGGTTCTCGGGGAAAATTCTTTCCTTGCCTCTTCTAGCTCCTGGCGGTGGCCTGCTAGTGGCCAGCAATCCGTGGCGTCCCCTGGCTTGTGGCAGCATCGTTCCAATCTCTGCCTCTGTCATCACACGGCCTTCTCCCTGTGTGTCTCTGGGTACCTGTTTTCTCTGCTTGTAAGGACACCGGTCATCAGAGTAGAGCCTACCCTCACCCAGTATGACCTCATCTGTAATGATTACATGCAAAGACCCTATTTCCAAATAAGATAATTTTCTGAGGTTCCTGGTGGACATGGGTTTGGGGAGACACTTCGATCCAGCAGAGAATTTGCTCTGCATTCACTCACACCCACCTCGCTGAAACGTCCAGACCCAGATGACCATAAAACTGACCAAAACAGAAGCATCCTGTATCTGCTCACAACATCCACAAGGCCAAAGCAGCACGTCGGGCCTGAGGGAGGAGGCCAGAGCTGCCTGTCTCCTCTTCCGGCAAAGAGCCCATCAGAAAGGGCACCAGACTCAAGCCCCAGAAACAAGCCCAATGCCACCATTGCTACCCGGAGAAAACCCCAGGCGCAGTGTCCCTGTGCCTGGGACCCATTCGTCAAGCTGCCTCTGAAGTTCTGTGTGAGGCTGAGCTCCTGCCGAGGAAAAGGGAACGTCTTCAAAGGTGGACACTGCAGGATGCCTGGTTAAAGGCTGTGTACCCCTGGCTCAGCCCAGTTCCACTCTGACGGGGGGCTGGAGCCTGGCCAGTGGAGTGAGGTGGGCACCGGTGACAGCAAGGAGGTTCAGATGAGGGTTTCTGAGGAGCCCCCGGGCTGTCCCCTCTAGAAGCCTCTCAGCATCCTGCTGAGATCCCCGCGGCCCCAGCCTCGGCCCACCCAGCCCACCACAGTGGTGGCTCCGGCCCCTGTGTCTGGGGTTCTGGGCCTGGACGGAGTTGTGAAAATCCACAAGGCTTCAGAGCTGGGGGCTGGGGGGCTTCACTGATTATTGGGAGCCTTTCTGGGTGGAGAAGCCCTCACTGCAGATACCTAATATCAATAATTAATTAATGGAGCCCATTGAGTGGGTAGCCATAATAAATATAACAGAGTGCAGAGTAGTCTGTGATGCATTGCATTAAAACTATCACACTCACATGCATGGGAGCACGCATGCATGCACACAGTGGGCAGCTCTTTCTCAGGGGCCCTGTCTGCCTCCCTCTACTTGGCGTGTGTCCCTCATGCCACAGGGGCAGCCTGATACAGCAGCTGGGTGGCACCGTCTGGAGGCCCCCTGCACCTGCCATGGGGAGATGGCACCATTCCTGCCCTGGACACCTGGCAACCTCTCTTAGGGATGAGAGTGGCCATGCTGGGGCTATCCTCTCATCAGCTGGGTCTGTAAGGGAACACTTGATTTTCTGGACCTATGGCAGCTTCTTCCTATTCAGTTAAAGGCTCAAAACATGCTCGCTTCCTCCCAGCCTGAGGCAGTCACCCACCCCTACACACCCGTGGGATTCTTCAGAGAAGCTGGAATTCAAAGGCTTGAGTCCTCCATTATGCAGCTGCTGCAAATGGCTTCGTCTCACATGGAGAGATTCAAAGGAAGGGTCTTTGAAGAGCTTAAGATGCTCTGATCTTTCCAGGTTCTACTGAGCATCCCAGTGCCTTGCGTGTATTGTAGCCTCAGGAGCCTACTGTGCCACGATTTGTGTATCTTTGTAGAGTGCCACAACGTGAACCTGGTGGGCCCTGACATAATTAACAGAATATTTTAATAGAAAGAGGAGGAACTCGTTTCTGAGTAATCCGTGCACGCACCTCCACTGGGGCCCCATCTTCAGTCAGGACACTTTGTTCCAAGACAGACTGTCTTCCTCTGATGGGGAACTGACAACTCAGCTCCCCAGAGGGAGGACCATGCACAGAGAGACCCCTGCACAGGAGAGAAGCCACTTCAGGGAATGGCTAGAAAGGAAAGAGGAGTCTTGAGATGCCGCAGTGCCTGTCCTCAGGCCAGAAAAACAGTGTAACTCAGGATGCTGGCATAGCCTCATACCAGTGAGACCCCAAATAACAGAAGCCCAGAGAGAAGCTTGGTCACATGGGGGAGAGGGGGGCGCCTCAGGAAAGGCTCCAGGGTGGGCCACTCAGCAATTCCTTCCCTCCTCTGCATGGGGCCTTCCTGGGCGTCCATGACAAGCCAGCCTCATGCGCAAAATGTAACTGAAGTCTGAGTTGACAAAGCCCAAGACGGAAGAGAACTTATTGTTGTAATCAGATAAAGCTTACAGTCCACTTCATCTGACACATGTGTAATGATAGGCAGAATCATTACCGTGCCGTTAGCACTTTGGTCTAAATGGTAAGCAATTTGCTTAAATGACTGCAATTAGTGTGCCTTTTCCACGGCACAGAGCATTTCCTGGGTCCGCTGAAGGGACCCCAGTCCAGCAGCGCTGCCGCCCTTCTCTGGACCCCCGAGGCCCAGAGCTCCCCCAGGACTAAAACTGAAAACTATTCACTCTCCCTTCTTTGCTTCTCTTCTGGATGTCCCTTAACAGTAGGCAAGCAAATGTCATCTAAGGGAAGGCCACCTGTGCACCAGTCAAAGCCTCGTCTGCCTTCAGTGACTCTGTTTAATCAGACTGCTTGCCTAGCACCTGGTCTGAAACAACAGCCGCCGAAGGTGCCCACACCCCTCAGCCCTCCCCAGCGCCACGTCGAAGAATTCCAAATGGTGTTTCACAGAGAATATGTGGTAGAAATTATTGTATATCTGCCATTTAAAAAAAGAACTATTATCTTTTTTTTATCTATTCTATCCAGGAGGAGAGATGGATCTATTTTACCCACCCATCCAATACCACGGCGAAATTTCAAAGTTAAGTTGTGCTTAGATCCTTCCCAACACTCAGATCTCCTCCAACTTTTAGCATCTTCTGCCTCTGGCCTCTTAAGAACACAGAGCTTCTGTGTTGCCCTCTGTCCAGACTCCCCTCTCCGGCCCTGGCCTTCCCCACAGAGCCCTGGGATCCCTAAGTACTTTTTCTTTCTCTCCCTTTCTCAAAATCCCTCTCTCCTCAAGGTGATCCTGAGCTAGCAAGTCTCTCAATATTTTATTCTGCTATATTGATAAGAAAGAAAGAAAAGAAGGAAGCATTTGTAAGGATACATCCTCACTTCTTCTCCTTTCTTGTTCTTTTACTCATCTTTTTCTTTGTGTGAGAAATGTGAGTGGGCATGGACATGGCACCACTCATCAAGCCATGCTGAGGTGGCATCCCACATAGCACAACCTGAGGCACTCACAACTAGAATATACAACTATGTACTGGGGGGCTTTGGGGAGAAGAAGAAGAAGAAAAAGAAGAAAGAAGAAGGTTGGCAACAGATGTTCGCTCAGGTGCCAATCTTTAAAAAAAAATTGGTCAGGCACCCTTGCCCACTCTAGCTCTGGACAACATGACCAAACTTGGCCAAGTTTGTCAGTGTGCACTTCATCTCTCTCTGCATCTCTTTCCCTGGTCTCCTCTCAGCACTTCTGCAACCCTGTACACGCCCAATATCTCCTCCTGACCTCAAGACAGGTAACCCTCGTGACAACCACTTCCCCTTATAAGAGTCTAAAACCACAGCAGGCTCCAGTCAGGGAAACAGTACCTCAACAGAGGGAATTTAACATAGGGAATTGGTTACATAGGGGATGGAGGGCTGAACCAAAAAAAAGGGGGTGAGGGTCACTGAAGCACAAAAGATGGTCATAATTGGA
Organism: Equus quagga; assembly: GCF_021613505.1. NCBI lineage: Eukaryota > Metazoa > Chordata > Mammalia > Perissodactyla > Equidae > Equus > Equus quagga. The sequence goes on along the minus strand of NC_060288.1, from coordinate 25,468,332 downwards.
AGCAGCTACTCCCCCTGGTGCTAGGGAAGCAGTGGGTATGGGCTGGGTTCACCCAAAGCTACAAGCTTGGAGAAGGGGCCCCACAGAGCTGGGATGCGGACCTCCAAGCTGAGGGTGATGCCAGCTGCTGCTGGCTGGGACCTCTAAGGAGGCATGATGAGGCTGGTTCTGGGAACATAGATGGAAGCTGGCAGCTAGAACAAATCACTGCTGCCACCAGGACAGGACTGTTGGAGCAACAATGACAGGAGCTGTAAACAAACAAGAAAGAGGAAGTCCCCTCTCTCTTCTCCCTCCCTGCTCCTGCCTCCCCCTGGGTCGTTTTGGCTGAACTCACAAGAGTCAGCCTGCAGAGGAGAAATGCATTTTGCAGAGTCCCAGCTCCAGCAGCTCAGAGCTGAGAATAGCACCCTGGGTTTGCGGGGCAGAGAGGTAAATGCCTGAGCATCGGCTATGGTTATAATGGCTCCGACTCCAATATTTGGCATCAAATACAGGACAGCCCCACACTTCCTTCTGCCAGCAGCTTGCAAAACACCATCGTACAAAAAGATAATTCACAGGAAACATGTATTTCAAATCAAATCTATAGATTGAGGTCACTACAAAATTCTGTTGTCCTTACATGTCCTCTGTGAGCACCCCACTGTTGTCTTTAGATGTCCCCTGTGAGCATCCTACTCACTGAGCTGTAAGGAAGGGGGTGGCAGAGGCTTAGAAAGGCTGGGAACTCGCGGGTCTCCGGAGACCAGGCTTCCTCTGTGGGGCTGCCAGCTGTTCCTGGAGATGCCTGCATCATTAATCCTCAGTCATTGCCAGCTGGTCCTACAAATGCCCTGGATCCCCAGGGCATCCCATCTACGTTTATTCCGAGCACTACCAGCTTCTCTTTCTTCCGCTCTCGTCTTCACCATCACTCATTTTGGGGGAGCACCATGCACGCATCCTCAGGACCTTGAGGCAGAAACTGGGCCAGCGCTCCCCCTGGTGGCGGTCCACGAAACTCCTCAAATTACCTTCCTGGAGAAACGCTCAGTCGGCATTGACTGCGCGCTAAATTCTGCCAGGTTTGTACTAAGCTCCTTGTTTTCCTTATCTCTGTAATCCTCACAACAGCCCTATAAAAGAGGTGTTGTTATCAGTCCCAATTTACAGATGGAGATACTGAGTCTTAAAGAGGCCCGATAAAGACCACAAACACACAGATCTTCTGACTTGGGAAAATAATAAACAAATGGCTCAGGGTCCCCCCACCCCAGCTAGTGACCTTCTTGCCACACCTGTGTCTCCCATCACCTGATTCCTTCAGTTTTGTTGGCAAAGAAGCGACCCTATTGCAGCTCAGCCTGGCCCTTGCCTGCGGAACCCTGAGTGCCCAGATCTGGGCTCCCAGGTTACGGGCATTTAAAACCGTAACCACTCATGTGAAAAACAACTTTAGTTTTCCCCTTTCAGATCCCTTCACTCTGCTCAGAGCCCCCCAATTTTCCCCCTCCTCACCAAAAGCCAAATTCTCCGAATACTCAATCTAGAAAATTCTCTGGTTGGTGAGATTTAAACCCATGAGTGAAAGAGCCTCACGTTCTTGGGTTGGACATTTGTCCTTTGAAAACAGTTTGTTCATTGAAATGAGAACAAGCCAACACAGCAAAGGAAGGAGCGAGGAGAGGGGGTGGGGACGGAGAAGGAGAGCCAGAGAGGTGAGGTTCGGAGATTTCTGCTTCTCCATCTTACTCACCTAGTTTTCCTGGAAGCAGAAGGTAAAACACACAGGGTGGCCACGAACATTCCTCTGGGCCCCACGCCGTAGCTCCAGTCGGAAACAGGTTGTTCACGAGGCAGCTGCATCTGCCGAGGCGCCTCGCACACCAGGTGCGCTGTGGCCCAAGGACAATCCTGTGGGGACAGTGGCAGCTGGTATGGGCTCCTGCCAAACTTAGAAACCTCCGTGGGTTCTGGAGAGCCCCCTCTTGGATGCATGAGTCCCTCTACCCATCCCGGCCAGGGTGGCCCTCTGGATGCCCCCAGGGATAAGGAACTCTAAGCCCCATGAGGTCTCCTGGGCCGATGCCGGCCAGCTCCGAGGCTTAGAACATCACTTGTACCGGCCCAAAACATGCCTGTAACTTCCAACCTCTGGGCCCCGTTTGGTCCCCTGGGGCCCCACAGAATAAGTCCATTCCCTTTTTTACAAATGTCTGGCTTGTCCTGGCTGCCCACTACCACCCACACCAGCCACCAGCCTCATCAAGCCTGCCCTTTTCCCATTCCTCACCCAGCCACTCTCCTCTGGACACCTACTCACTTAAAACGGTCACCAATCTGTGCTAAACTTGGCTCAGTAAGGTAACCTGCAGGGGGACCACACCTCAGCTCTGAATACCACAGTTAGAGTGCATCCTATGATGCCCAAACACAAGTCATTCACACTGAGTGGTAGTGCCAAGAGCCCTGTGGCATTCCATTAGAGACCCCCTTCATCCATTGGGCAACACTCCTTATTCAGTCACCCAGTTAACTGTCCACATAAACATGCCATCTTCCAGTTCACTTTCTCCATCTTGTATATAAGAATTAGGCAAAAGCCTTGCTGAAATCTAGATTTTCATTCATTTATTCATGAATTCATTCATTCACCAAATACTTACTGAGCTGCTACTATGTGGTGGATACTAGTCTAAGTGCTAACAATACTGTACTGAACAAGATGGATGATGTTCCTTCTCTCGTGGAGTTTAAATTGACAGAGGAGGGGGATGAAATGGTCAATGAACAAGTAAATAAATTAATGAGATAATTCCAGACAGTGCTTTAAAGAAAGTTAAGTGACCAGTAGCAGGGCAAGTGTGGAAACAAGAGGTGAGTCAGGAAGCTCTCATGATGGTTCAGCTGTGCAGTGCATACCACACACCTCTCAGCTACCAGGCCAAGGACCCTAGAAATAAGCAGGGTTGTCTGACCTGATTTGTCCTTGGCAACCTCATGCTGACCTTTACCTCATGCTTTCTTTTTTTAAAATTTTATTTATTTATTCTATTATTATTATTTTTTTTTTTTGGTGAGGAAGATTGGCTCTGAGCTAACATCTGTTGCTAATCTTCTTCTTTTTACTTGAGGAAGATTGTTGCTGAGCTAGCATCTGGCCAATCTTCCTCTATTTTATGTGAGATGCTGCCACAGCATGGCCTGATGAGCAGTGCCAGGTCTACACTGGGGATCCGAACCTGCAAACCCCAGGCTGCTGAAGCAGAACGTGCAAACTTAACCACTACACCACCAGGCCAGCTCCTAGCCGATTCTTTTTTTAAAATTTTTCCTTCTTCTCCCCAAAGCCCCCCAGTACACAGTTGTATACCTTAGTTGTGGGTCCTTCTAGCTGTGGCACATGGGATGCCACCTCAACATGGCTTGATGAGCGGCACTAGGTCAGTGCCCAGGATCTGAGCTGGCGAAACTCCAGGCCGCTGCAGAGGAGCGTGCAAACCCAACCACTTGGCCACAGGGCCAGTCCCTACCCCATCCTTTCTTGATGATCACAGACACAGGTTGAGTGTCCTAGACCTTAACTGGGACCCATGTGACACTCAGTGGTGATACTCCAGTTCCCACAGTCCCTCCCATGCTTCCAGCAGCTGGATGTTCTCTGGGGCTCCCAGGGCTCTAGAAGCCATACCATCCCACCTCCCTGCCTCCCAAGAGGCAAGGGCGTGTTTAGAACAATCGGGAGTTTTCTTTCAACCCCCTACCCCCCAATCTTGGAGCTCTTCTCAAGTCATCTTCCACCTTTTTCCACATGAAGATTCTTCTCTTCAAGAGAAAGCAGATGTGGACAAACCTCCACTCTAGAAAGGCCATCCAAAGCGGTGGGTCTGCTCCTGACCCACTCCCCATCTTGCTCCACTTGCTGAACCTTCTAATGCCCTTGATATGGTCTTTAATTCATGCCTTCAGACCAGCTCAACTCATTCATCTTTGGACAGGCCCCGTACAAGGCCATCATTTGGCCCTTGAGTGGATGCCGCCTTCCTGCATTAGGAAACATCCACTGTAAACCTGAGCTGTTCAGAGTGCCCTCAGCTAATAGGATCTTGGCTTCAGTAGACACCGTCTCCCTCCTCCTCCTCCTCAGGACTCTACTTTTGAGAACCACCCATCTCTCTAGCACAGGGCTGGCATTAGGGTGCAAACTTAAGAGGCTGCCAAAAAACTCGGTAATCAAAATAAATATGATTTGGATGCAAACATTTCTAAAAATCTAAATGAATGCAAAAAAGTCGCTGGTGAACAAAATATCACAATTTTAAATGAAGACAGAATTTTTTCCATTTGTAGGTGTACAGTTCAGCTGCATGATGCACATTTGCAGTGTTGTGCAGCCATTACTCTCGCACTGTTTTTGCCCATCTTCCCACCCAGAGCCCAGTCATGGTCCCCTTCCTGCTTTCAAAATCTGCCTTTCTCAAGCCAAGAGCGCCCTTCCCACTGACCACTAGGACCTCTCAAAGCAAATGAAAGTTTTCTCCCAAGTTTTCCATCACGTCCACTTCATTCTGTATTGGTCAGAGATGGAGCAGCAGTTCCCTTGTCTGTTCAGGTAACTTCTGAGAAGGGAAAGATCCACCAGCACCTCTGCTTCTGCCGAATGAAATGCACAGCAGCTGTCTGCACAGATGGAGCCCCTCACCTCTGCTGGGTGGGCCCTGGCACCAGGTCCAAACTGTGTATTAGTGGCCCTCCATCCCTGTCCCCAGCAAGGGAAAGAGGCCTGCCTGAAGCCTGGATATCAAAGCCCAGATATGGAAAGGTCAGGCCATTTCCCCAGTTAGCTGCTGAGAAGAACTTTTTTTTTTAACAAGTACTTGGAAAAAAAAAGGAAAAAGTACCAAAAGTATTCTGGATAGTCCTGTTCCTCTGATTAGAAATAAGAACAGAGCCAGCCCTGATGACCTAGTGGTTAAAATTCAGTGTGCTCTGCTTCGGTGGTCTGAGGTCTGTTTCCTGGGCGTGGAACCACACCACTCATCTGTCAGTTGTTATGCTGTGGCAGTGGCTCACATAGAAGAACTAGAAGGACTCACAACTAGAAAATACAACCGTGCACTGGGGCTTTGCGGAGGAAAAGAAAAAATCAAAAGAAAAAAAGAAATAAGAACAGGCCTTTTTTCATTCCCTAAAGTGGCCACATTGGAGGTCTGCTATCAAGTGATTAGTGAGACGATTACGATTGTGACGGAAATGACAAAACAGGTACTTCGTCCTCAGTGTGCGGGGAGTGTCCCCCAACTTTGCTATTTATCGATTCAGTTTACCCTCCCTTCTGCCTTAATGATTCATAGTTTAAACTTGTCCACATGATTTATGGAGAGGCTTGGAAACGCCTGTTATTTAGCTCTGGCTCTGGAGCAAACACCCCGGGGACCAAGTCATGAGCCTCTGTCCCCATCACTGCCACCGTCCTGTGTCAGGCAGAGCGGGAAGTGCAAACAGCCTGCGACATTGGAGGAAGTGGGTCAGGAGAGAGGGGGAGAAACTGGCTCCAAGGTTTAGAAGCAGAGACTGTGAGGGAGGTGAGCCCCCAAGCTCAAGCAGAAATGGGGCTCCCAGCCTGCAGGCATCTCCCCCGGCCCCACACGGGAGACTTACAGCCACTCCTGCCAATGGTCTTGGGGGAATGATATTAATAATAGGGACGGTGGGCCTGTTTTTCTCTGTACTTATTACCAGTGCTATGTGAGTGCTTATTATTATTAATAATAATTTAGTGCAGACTTTATCGCTTTTGCGTAACAGTGAGTACCTGGATTCTAATTATCTGTCTTATTTTAATATTTATGGAATTAATCAAACTTTTTAATGGAAAACCCCACAATGAAATTACCGAGAGCATGCTTCAATGAAGACAGATGCGGTGTGCTATGGGAGAAGACAGCTCACCTTTATTAACATTACTGGGAATCAGCCCTGGGATGCAGGCTGGCCCCTGAGTCAGGCTGGCGGCCAAGCGGCCTGGAGTCCCAAGGCAGGGGCCCACCGTGGCTCAAGGAGCACCCCATGTGTGGGACTCGGAAAAGGGGGTCTCCACAGCCCAGTCACTCCCTGTGTTCATGGGGTGGGACTGACCTGCTCACTGGGGGCCGAACGGTCCACCCAGGTGGTCTTGCTGGCCAGGCTGGGGGTTGACAGGTGCTCCTAGCTGGCCTGACTCCCCAGCAATAGGTGGGCAGCAAAGCTAGATTTAAGCTGTATTTGAAGATGGAGGAAGACGCTGCCTCTAGGCTCCAGGGCTCAGCCAACTGACACCCATCATCGCCTTGGGGCCTTCCTTGGTGTTGGCAAGGTCAGAAATGCTGTCGCTTGCATTATCCCAAACCTGGAGGACCAGCCACCTGGGCTAGGGGGCCAGCTGGTGGTCAGCTAAGACCCCACTAAGATTCTGCATCTCCTGGGGCCTCCACAGGAGTATAGGGGGGTGACAAGTGCCTTTCGTTAAACATACAGGCTCCCATTTACTAAGACTTATCCCGGCAGGCGCTGTGCCAAATGCTTTCTGTGTATTCTTGAATTTTAGTTTTACAGCACCTTGTGTATCAGGTACTGTGGTTATTTTCCTTTCACAAATGAGAAAACTGAGGCTAAGAGGTTAAGCAGGGTAACCAGGTTGCCCAAGGTGACAGAAATACTGGCCCAAACCTGAGCTCTACCCGCAGGCGTCAAATGCCAGGCTCCCTGCACTGAAGGCTGCACTCGCCGGCTCTCACCTGCTGCTCAGAGCCCCTTCCTCCACAACTCCTCTGTCAAGGGCTAGGACCCTGGGGCACCCTCCTAGAATCACAGGGTCCATGCACATTGGGGCCATCTGGGGGGCTTGAGAAAGCCCGAGGCCCCACCCATACATCAAGTCCCCTGGGATCCAGGTGGCAGTAATTTTTCATTAAGAGATGAGATGCGAATGTCCATAGAGAGCATCTAGATTATTCCATTCTGCAGCCAGGGTTCCACTGGGGTTCTCAATTTTGGCTTCTCACTGGAGAGCTTTGAAAGGTACTCATGTTGGGGCCCAATCCCCAGAGATTCTGTTTAATTAGTCTGGGGGAGACTCTGTTTAAATGACCTGAGAATTGGCATATAGATTTTGAAGCTTCCTAGTCGATGTTGTTAGCACGTCATCTATATGGAGACAGCTTAGAATGAAAACCTATTATCTGAAAAGAAAGTGAATTTCCTCCCAAAGCTGTCACCTATTGTCCTTCTATGTGAGCTCAAAGGTCACCTTCTCAGAGGGGCTCTGATCCCCACCCCAGATCCTCACCCACCAACAGTCACCCCACCCCTACTCATTGCCATGGTGTCTGGTGTTCCTGTCTTCGTAGCTCGTTTCACTGTACTGGGTTGAATGATGTCCCTCCAGAATTCACGTCCACCCAGAACCTGTGAATATGACCTTATTTGGAAAGGGTCTTTGCAGATGTAATCAAGTTAAGAACACATCATACTGGATTAGGGTGGACCCTCACCCAATGACTGGATGTCATTGTGTCCTTATGAGGAGAGGGAAATTTGGACCCAGCGACACACAGGGAGACTGCCACCTGAGGATGGAGCGGAGGTTGGAGTGATGCACGTACAAGCTGAGGAACACCAAGGGTTGCCAGTGACTGGAGACTGGGTCTCTGGTCTAGTAATTTCTCCCCTGGAGCCTTCAGAGAAAGCACGGCTCAGCCAATCTCAGACTTTAGACTTCAGAACTGTTAAGACAATAAATTTCAGTTGTTTCGAGCCACCCACTGTGTGGTAATTTGTTACTAATACAATCCCCACGTGAACCGATGGGTCTGTTCCTGTGTTGGCTTGTCCATTGCCCCGCTCCCCAAGTGGCACGTCAGTGCCATGATGGAAGGGGCCTCGTCCATCTGTTCACTAAAAGCAATGCCTGGCACATAGTAGGCCCTCAAATCCTTTGCTTGAATGGATAAATTAAAGAATAAATAAACAGCATAATCCTGCCTTCTAAGACAGAGGGTAAAGCTCTGTTCAGACTGTGTGGACATGAAAGGAAATATCTTTAATTTATCACTTGTTGCAAGGGGGTCATTGTTCTATATGCCTTTTGTGGATATTATTATTTAACCTCTTAATAATAAGCCTGTGAAGTAAATGCTATGATTCCCCCCATTTTATGATGAAGTAGCTAAGTTACAAAGGTGAAGTCAGCTGCCAGAGGGCAGGTGTCACAGGAGTGGTAAATCCAGGAATTGAATCCAGGCACACCTGATTTCAGAAACCCCATGTTTTCCAAGGAGGGGCCTGGCCCTGCCCTTGCCCACTCAAATGCCACCCAGGAGGCACCCTCAGAGGGCAGGCTGAGCCAGCCAACATCTCACTCAGAAAGGTTGCAAATCTTGGCCTTGGCAAACAAATGTTTCTCCAAATTCCTCTTCTCTCAACAGTTTTTCTCGATCTCCCTTCCAATCACTCCTGGAATTAGAGCTTCAGGACTAATTTATCAAGGGCCCTGGAGCCTCCTGAAAGATCTGGTACAGAGGACAAGTCCAAATTAGAATTGTTCATCTTGTTTTAGATGACTTCGAGTTTCAGCTCCTCCTAAAAGGACTTTTTTAAGGGATGGAGAAGTTGGGCCAAACTAACCTACGTTAAAAATATCCCAGGTGGGGGAGGAGGCTGAAGTGATATAGAGCAACGATGCTCTTCTTTTGTTGCTCATTTGGAAGAGAGGGGGAAAGTAAGACCCCCGCTGAAGCAGGTCAATCTGATTCTGGCTGATCCGTCTGCAGGAATCTTAGGAACCCAGAAGAATCTGGTCTCGCCAAGTCACCTCTGACTGAAACTTACTAACAAGGACGTGTGGAATCTCCTTTATGATGACAATTGGAGGTGCTGCTAAATCCAGTGTTCTGTGTTCGCCTTTACCATGGTCCAAAATTATTCTGACATCTTTCCCTACCGTTGGAGTCTAGTTTTAATTAATTTTCGGTAACGAGTCAATTGTCCCCTGTTTGTTTCCCCTTCAAAACATGTTCATCACCAAAGCCACGTTAGTCATAAGTGACAGTTACAAACTAAAATCAATATCCACACAACCAGAGACATTTGGAGATACCAAAGGCCACTTCGGTCACCCAGCTCCTGCCAGGGGCATGGGCATCTGCCACGCTTCCTCTCTTGCAAGGCTGCACCTGACCAGGGGTTGGTGATCAACCCCTCTCTGGTTCTTTAGTCCTTTAATCAAGTAAGGACTGAGAAATGAGGAAAGGAAGAAAGGAAATAGGGAGAAGGAAGAAGAACAGGTGAAATAAAAGCGACAGTAGGAAGAGTGAGCAAGAATGGAGAGAACGAGAATGAGAATGGAGAGGCAAGGAAAGAGACAGAGCTTTAGGAGCTAGAAGCCATGGGAACTTCTCTTTTTAGTGAAGTCAAAGAATGCCCATGCCTGTCCTGGGGAATAACTATCAGAGAGGTCACTGGAGAAAGAAGAAGTGGTATTTATATATAATGGAATACTATTCAGCCATGAGAAAGAAGGACATCCTAACATTTGAGTCAACATGAGTGGACCTTGAGGACATTATGCTCAGAGAAGTAAATCAGACGGAGAAAGACAAATACTGTATGATCACTTATATGTGGAATCTAAAAAAAGCCAAAATCAAAAAAATAGAGAGTAGGATGGTGGTTAGCAGTGGCTGAGGGGTGGGGAATTGGGGCAGATATTGTTTAAGGGTACGAGCTTATACCCAGTAAATAAGTAAGCCCTAGAGATCCAGTGCACAGCGTAGTGATTACAGACAACAATACTATACTGTAAACTTCAAAGTTGCTAAGAGACAGGATCTTAATTGTTCTCACCACAAAAAAGTGATGATAAGTATGTGACATGATAGAGGTGTTAGCTACCACTACAGTGGCGATCATATTGCAATATACAAACGGATCAAGTCAACACACTTTGCACCTTAAACTTACACAATGTTACATGTCAATTATCTCTCAATAAAAATATATTTAAAAAAAGGATCGAAACAGAAAAGGAAAGTGTGGGGAGGGGGAAATAAATGACCACCAGCCAGATGAGAACAGGTCACGGTGATTTATTCTGAGCTTGTTATAGCAAGGGGACAGCCCCTGTCACTTGCAAGTGACACTTGCAAGTGTCCACTGCAAGGCAAAGGGGTGGGAAAGCTGCAATGGAAAATGAGGAGGGCTCCAGGTGTACCCTGACTGGGGGCTCTTCGTATGCGGAAGCTGCAGGTGGGCTAATTAGAAGCAGGGCCTCCTGGCTCATTGGTTAGGGGTGCATATTTGGTTTTCTCTCGTTGCTCCTAAGTTGGAAACAGGGACAAAAATTAGGGAAGCTGTCAGTTGTTAATCAAGTCCTGCCATTTTGGGCCCGTTGTTACAGAGGTTGTTGTTTGGTTTCCTGGACTGTTACTAGAGATGGCAGTCTGACTTGGTACAAGTCTGACTTATAGCATGCTGACTTCCTGGGCTCGTTATTGTAGATAATGGGTTGGTTTCCTGGGCAGGGGGCTGTGGGCTATGGATCAGAGTTCTATTTCTATATACGGTCTGGCCACTGGCTGTTTGTAGATTCAGTCTCTCAGGAGGTGACAACTGCCATTTTTATGCTCGTGGCTTCTCTCGTTCTTTCCAACCAACACCTCTGTCCTGAGTTCCAGACCCAAACATCTGATCAATCGCACTCTGTCAATTTCACCTCCTATGGTGGACTGAATGTTTGTGAATGTTCATACATTGAAGCCCAACCCCCATGTGATGGTATTTGCAGGTGGAACCTTTGGGAGGTTATTAGGGTTAGAGAGGTCATGAGAGTGGGGTTCCCATGATGAGATTAGTGTAAGAAGAGGAAGAAGGATCAGAATTCCCTTTCATTCTCTGCTATGTGAGGACGCAGAGAGCAGCCGACCTCACCGGGGAACAGATCAGCCAGTACCTTGATCTTGGACTTCCAGCCTCCAGAACCGTGAGAAATAAATTCCTGTTGTTTAAGCCTCCCCAGCCTATGGTGCTGTGATATGGCAGCTCCAGCAGACTAGGACTTCCCAAATCTCTCTCTGCTTGAGCATTTCACTCCACTCCCACAGCCACCAACAAGTCCGAATCATATTTACTTCCTGCCTGGACCACGGAGACATCTCCTGTCTACCTGCCTTAACATTCTCCTGCACTTTTGAGGAGTCCGACACCAGGACAAAATCGTATATGTGATCTTTCAGGCCCAACCATAGGCAACTGCAACGGCTTTACCCGCAGGCTTCCCAGAAGAGGAGGCTGCCGTCCCACCTGAGACGTAGTGCACAGCCAGCGCATGGCAGACCCTGGAGGGAGCTGCAGTCGAGGACCGTCTCCCTCCCTCCCTCAGCCAGGCTCTCACACATATCTGTATCCCAGCCAGGTACCCCCATGCAGAGGCCTCCTTACCGGGGTGGTGGGGAGAGCTGGCCAAGGCCTCCTTATCAGAGGCCTTGAAGCCACTTAGCTCTTTCCTCCCTCCCCCTTGGCCCAGGGGCTCTAAAATGGCAGGAGCCCTTTGTTCCAGCTCCCTCAGCTCAAGATGAGCCGACTCCCAGCCAACCATCCCCACCCGCACCCCAACTTTGCACTAATCTGCCCGACCCTTGCCTGTCGGGGGAAACGGAGCACTGGACAAGCTGGCCCTGCTTTCCTCTTTCTGGTTTCTGCTTACACCCTCACAATACGTTAATAAATAAAAGGTTATTACTTGCAGTTTGGCTCACTGTCTTAATTGACCACCTTGACTCTTGGTAGCTCCTTAGCAATGTCCAGATCGGAGAAGCAGTCAGTCCCCTTCTAAAAATCCCTTCCTGGCTTCCCACTGTCCTCGGGGAGCGTATTAGTTTACTAGGACTGCTCAACAAGTATCGCAAACCAGGTGGCTTAGAACAATAGAAACTGATGGTCTCAGCTGTCTGGAGGCCAGCGGCCTGAAATCAGGGTGTCGGCCAGGCCCCGCTTCCTCAGAACCTGTCAGAGGTCTTTCCTTGCCTCTTCCAGCTTCTGGTACATGTTCCTGGCTTCTGGCAGCATCCCTCGGATAGTCACGTGGTGTGCTCCCTATGTCTCTTCACATATTCCTCCCTCTGTGTGTGTCTGTGTCCCAATTTCCCTTCTCTAAGGCACCAGTCACATTGGATAGGGACCCACCCATAGGGCATCATCGTACTTTGACTACATCTGCAAAGACCCTATTTCCAAATAAGGTCACATGCTGAGGGACTGGGAGTGAGGACCTCAACATAACTTCTTTTAGGGGACACAACTCAACCCATAACAGGAGCTTCCAGAACCTCACCAAGGGCCAACCAGGCCGGCCCCAGCCCTGCGGTCTCCCTCTCTGCCTCCCTTCAGGACCTTCACCCGCTCTGCGCTCCCCAGCCATGTGAACTCTTCTGAGTCCTTCCACTTCTTATTTTCTCAACATTTAGCTTTCGTATACAACCAGCAGGGTGACGAGACCTGGTCTAAGAGTTGAAGAAAGACCTCCCAAGGGACACATATGACAAGTGGGAAGCGAGTTCCAGGTGTTTTCCTGCAGTGTTCTCCATGAGTGGCTAAATCTGTTCTCTCCTCTTCCACATCAGCAACCTTCCTGCCAGAGACAACTTGTTATCATGTCTGTCTGTCCTACCCACAGATGAGGTAACCGCACAGATACCTCGTCACCTGTTCCATGGCCCAATCTATCTTATTGATATGGGCTCGATGAGTCGAGGAGTCAAAAGAAAGATTTCTTGCACTCTTAAGTTCTGGTAGTAGTGCTCCTTTATTCAGAGAATAGCGTGGAGTATCACGGGGTCAGGACTCATGGGCAGTAAGAGCTGCAATGGGTTGAGGGCAGGGCTAAATTTATAAGGCATAGGTATGTGAGTTATTTCTTTACAAGACAACGGAAAGATGATATAAAAAAGTCGTTAAAATGGTATCAGTGCAGGTGGGGTCTGGTTATTGGGTGGGCATATAACTTCGGATATGAATCAGGTCAGATCAGGTCAGGACATCCTATCCTTGCGGGAGGAGGATATATATCCGTATGCAGGGCAGGCCGCCTTGGGCTTCTCCCTGGGGCAGCCTTGATCCTCATCACTATGACCCACTCTGTCTTCTCTGCAGGTTTGGTGGCCCTCTGAGCAAGGTCTTCTGATTTTAAAAAATGGAAGATTGATTGATTGATTCAACAAATTTTCATTGGGCACAGTACTGGTGTTAGAGTGCACACAATTTATGTTAACACAATTCAGTAAAGGCAGAGTAGACTCAGATGTATGTGTGAATTAACTTTGCTCTACTCTCTAGGAAGAGTTGGTCAGCATTGTCAGGACTATGATCAGGGGTCCACCCCTAGGGGCAGAGACTCCATGTTCTAGTTAAATCTGTACCACAGGTGTTGATGCAAATAATCCATAATCAACCTATAAATGAGAATTTTGGTGAGTTTATTATGAGCCAGAGTGAGGATTATAATCCAGGAAGGCCTTAGAAGGTGTTCTGGAGAAGCATAGGTTTCAGGACAGTCTTATTTCTTTTTAGAACAAAGAACAAGGGCCAGCCCCCTGGCCGAGTGGTTAAGTTCACACACTCCGCTTTGGCAGCCCAGGGTTTGCCAGTTCAGATCCTGGGTGCAGACCTACATACCACTCATCAAGTCATGCTGTGTTGGCATCTCACAACTAGGATATCCAACTACGTACTGGGGTTTTGGAGAGAAAAAAAAAAAAGAGGAAGATAGGCATGGCAACAGATGTTAGCTCAGGGCCAATCTTCCTCATAAAAAAAAAAAAAAGAAGAAGAAGAACATACATTAAACATACCCAGGATACATTTCCATCAAAACTTCAAAGAGGTATTCAGTTGCAAATTAGCAGGTCAACATGACCCTGATGTCAGGAAAGGAACTAATCCAGGCTCTACCAACAGGGCATAGGAGGGGAAGAGTGCATTCTTAAGAGAGTGCATTCTTTACTTTAATGGATAAGCAGATGTACAATGTATGTTAATAGGCCATAAATCAGGCTTTTTAGTTCAAGCAAATCAGTTTTGAACTCAAATAGTTACCCCATATACCTCAATATGTGAAAATCTGTTGTCGTAGGGTTCATTCATCGGCCTTAGGGGCTTAGCAATTATTTTTCCATTGTGAAATCGCTGGTGTTGAGGATATGCAGTTGCCTAGAAACAGGTCTTCTGCACTTGCATGAATGGGGTATGGGAGCCTGTGAACCTCCAGACTGCCTTGTGGGGCAAGACCGAGGTCTGGAATTCTGACTGAGCTGGGTGTGCCTCCCTCCCACCCCAGAAACAGTCACCAGAGAATCTGTTGCCAGATTCATCCAGAAGGTTCCTTGATCCTGCCACCAGACAAGTCTCATGTGTGTCTCAGAGTGAATCTCTCCTGACGGGCAGTGAGCAGGGACGCTGACCAGCCCACAGGTACAGGGGTGTATTGGTTTGGGCCTGCCAATAACTGTTCATTTGTCAGCCATCAGCTAGAGACTTGCTTTTGTGACAACACACACCCTGGTAGGGAGGATGCGGAGGGAAGACTGGGAATTCCCCACAACAGTAGGATGCTAGCAATCTTTTCCAAGGAGTACGGACAAATTGGCTTAGCGCTGTTCTTACCTGTTCACCATTGAAGAGGTGAGCGAGGAAGAACAGCGTCTTGATCCCACACCTCAGAGTCAGGGGCAGCTGGAGACAGTTATCCAAATAAAATGCTCACTTTTTGCCAAAGCTGTAGCCTTTTGCCTGGAGACCTCCTCAGCGAAGGTCCAAAGGCCAGCCAAGCCAGAAATCATGCAGCCATTCAGCATTCATGCCCCTCAGAGGCCATTTGAGCCTCAGAGGCCGCTGCAACAGCCCTCACCCCAGAGCTCAGGAAAGTGGTGTGTGTCTGGCTCTTCCAAGCCAGAAGAGGAGACCCGTCACTCATCAGCTAACATGGGCGTGAATGTGGGAAGTCTGGGAGGCCTTGGTCCAGCGGAGGCAGACGAGCAGACAGCGAGTAGGAGGGACTTGCTGCCATCGTGATGTGCTGAGGACGCATCACCACACTGTTCTGTCTACTTCTGGGCTGGTTCAAAATTCCCCACAGTAAAAACACTGTGGGAACAAGATTATAAAATCAAAATAAATATATATTATTTAGCTATATTTATATATTTATTTTGTAATACGTGCTTCTACCTATGGAAATATAATTTTATATTATAAGAAGCACATTCTGTGTTATATAATAAAAGCTATATTATAAGATGAAAGTCAATAAGTTACATATAAATAGAGCTGGCTGGGCCCCCACCCTTTCTTCCTGTCTCAGTCCTTTTCTGAGACAGATGCCCCCGCTTTGGGATTCGTGCATTCGAGAAAACATGAAGAAGACTTTTGGTCTTTAGCTCCTTGGGTTTGCAGACCGTCACAGATAAGCCCAAAGCACATGGCTCCTCTGCTCCTGTATCCTCTCCCCTGTAACCAAGTGAACACCAGATCTCCCCAGAGGCTGCCAAGGCCACTCATGGCACTCAGTCCCCCGGGATCTCTGTAACCTCCCCCAGGGAGGTCCTGCTGCCCTCAGGCTTTGGGTGGGAGCAGGACACGGATGCTTGCTGTTCTCATAAACTGCCATCATCCCGCTATAAGTTAACCACTCTCCTTCACTCACTCTCTCCAACCCCAAACAGCAGTCCCCACCCCCAGAAGTTTAGAGGTTAGAATCTCAAAATCCAGGACCAGATGGTAACTAAAAGAGTGGCAATAGGGAGTGGTGGAGACTGTGGTAAACTGGAGCAGACTCACCCCACCTCAAAGCATTTTAATTTCCTTCACAAAAATAAAATTAATATTTCTTTTCTAGACTCTGGCCTCAGATCTTTTAAAATAATGTCCTGGGCCCTTATAAGGAGACATTCAGGTGAAGATAGAAACACAGGAGAACACCAGGTAAAGGTGGATGATTGGGCTGATGCATCTACAAGCCAAGTCACATCAAAGATGGCTATCAAACCGCCAGAAGCTAGGAAGAGGCGAGACAGGACTGCCCTCCAGATTTCAGAGGGAGCATGGCCCTGTCTGATGAGGATCAAGGCTGCCCCAAGGAGAGAAGCCCAAGGCGTCCTGCCCTACATACTGATCTATATCATCCTCCCAGAAGCATAGGATGTCCTGACCTGCTCCAACCTGACTCGTATCTAAAGTTATAGGACCATCCGATAACCAGATGCCACCTGCACTGATACCATTTTAATGACTTTTTGTACATAATCTTTCCTTTGTCTTGTAAAGAAACAACTCACATGCCTATGCGTTATAAATACAGCCTGACCCACAACCCATTGCAGCTCTTACTGCCCATGGGTCCTGTCCCCATGCTGCAGCTCTTACTGCCCATGCATCTGGTCCCCATGCTACTCCATGCTATTCTCTGAATAAAGGCGCACTACTACCAGACCTAAGAGTCCAAGAAATCTTTCTTTCGACTCCTTGGCTTGCCAAGCCTGTATCACTGTCCACACCTTGATTTTGGACTTGCAGACTGCAGAACTGTGAAACAATAAATTTCTGTTGTTTTAAGCCAATAATCATAATAACAATATCCTGTAAATTCTTAGAGAAACCCCAGAACTGAAAGGGGGGGGTGATCTCTCTCTCTTTCCCATTTATGAGGCCACAGCCAAGTAAATGAGATACAGTTAATTTCTTCCATCAGGTTATCCCATTGCTCTAAATTTTTGACAAATCACTCTGCCTCAAAGGATGCCACATTGGCTGAGGTCACACTCCCTGGGTGCCCTGTGCCCCGAGAACACATCAAAGCCAGCCCATCTGTTTGCAGCATCACGTTGAGCTGTGTGCCACAGCCCTGCCACGTCTAAGCGAGGGAGAAGAAATCCAGAATGTGCTGCTGCCCACAGAGGGCGGGGGGACTTTCTGCCCTCACTGCCCTTCCAAGGCCTGAGCTTTGGCCTTCCTTGCTTCCCTGGGACCAGCCCTCTCTCACAGAGAATGCCCTCTGCGGGGAAAGCCACTTTGGTCACGCTCTCTGCTGCAGTGTCTTCGTGATTAGGGTGCCTTTTAAAAGTAATTAAAATGTCGTGTTGAACATTAGGACTTCTGCTGGGCCACTGAGGAGAAGCCCGTAATTGGGTCCTTAGAAAGCTTCAGTCACTTCGATGGCAGGCTGCGGTGACAGGGAGCAGGGGGCCAAGGGCAGGGACGGGACGGCCCCTGGGTTCTCTTCTCTACCCACTCTTGAAGGAAATCTCAGCTGATCAGAGCACCCTGCACCTTTCCTGATGGGCAGTGATCCTGGGTTAAAGGGCGGCTCCCTTCCCTGACCCAAGTTCATATGTTGAAGTCCTAACCTCAGAATGTGACCTTGTTGGAGATAGGGTCCTTCCAGGGGTCATCATGTTAACATGAGGTCATTAGAGTTGGCTCTAATCCAACACGACTGTGTCCTTTGAAGAAGGAGAAATTTGGACTCGCAGACAGGCATAGCGGGGAGACGATGCAAAGAGACACAAGGAGAAGCCGGTCATCTAGAAGCCACAGAGATAAGCTTGGAACAGACCCTTCCCTCACAGCCCTCAGAAGAATCAACGCTGTGGAAACCTTGATTTTTTCACTTCCAGCCTCCAGAGCGGGAGACAATGGGTTTCTGTTGTTAGATTGTTACACTGTTACATTGTTTCTGTTACAGCAGCCCCAGCAAACCAATGTGGGCAGCCACCTCTGCTTTTCAGGACCCATCCCCACAGCTCGCTCCACTAACATGTCAGGCAAAGACAACGTTTCACTCGCTGTTCTTCTCACACACGGCACAAGATTGAATAATAATAACAATCGAAGAAGATGAAGAGAAAGAGCAGTGATGAGCAAGAGGAAGAAAGATGTACGTCGGCTTCAGAAGCGACGAATCCCACGGTCGCCACCCAGCAGTCGGACTTTCGCCGAGTTCTACACTGCAAAGCAGCAGGGGAGATCCAGGGACCCAACCTTGCTGGTCCCCAAATCAAAGCCTTTATAAAAGCAGTATCAGGTTATTTGAAGCTGAATAATACATATGCCGAAACCAAAGGGATTAAAAAAGTTTGAAATTCCCAAGGAATTGTCCTGTCTGCGTGGGAGATCTAACCATTGCTCTTTTATTTATATCCCAGCATCAAATAAGTATTATTATCCCACAAATTCATTGGAAGCAGCTTGTCTCCCAAATATGCAGATGCTAATGTACTTTCTGCCCCGCCAGCCAGTGTTTTCAGGAAGCATTCTCAGTCTTTGACAGGTAGGAAATTTGCATTTCCATTAGTGAGGCCTTTGTCAATTGTGAGTCATAAAAGCCCCAGAAGAATAGGGTTGGGGGGAATGTATTGTACTTTAAAAAGGAGACTTTATTGCATGGTTCAACGAAAGGTACCAGAGGAGATAAAGGCTGCAGAAACGGGACTCCGCTCTGAGAAACTCACAATGAGGAGAAACTTATTAATGCACGCGCCTGTCACCAGACAACCAGAGGGGAGGCGAGTCTGAATGTGACTTAACTAGTTTGCAATTTACTGTGTTTAACATTAAAATAATACGCTCTTCGAGGGTGATAAGGGGCATTTGGTGCTGCCAGCCCAGTGCAAGTGTTTCTTGCTCCTGCTTCATTAGCTGCGGCTCTAATCTTCTCATTTAAAATCGCTCCCGTTCTGGCTGCAGTGGCTCCGGCAGGACTCTGGGTGTGATTTGTGTATGTGATTTGTTTTATTCTTTCTGTTGGTAAAGTGAAGATGCCCAAGAAAAATAAAAGCTCCAGAATCCCCAGCAGCGGAAAGAAGGATGCAACAGCGCTGCTTCATTTGTTATCTTATTTGCCCTTCAAACTTGGTCCCTGGACGCTCGCACGGTTAAATAATTCATCTGCCGCATTAAATACCGGCGAGGAGTAGGCAGGGGAAAGATATCTCCAGCCCCGGGCCGGGAAAACACGCATTTCCTAAGAAGCAAGAGCCTCCTCAAAGAGGACCTTCAGCCTTTCCAAGACTCTCCCAACGCAGAGTGAAAACTCCTTGTTTTAGAGATGATCGGTTGTCGGGGGTGAGCAGGGTCTGAAGCCCCACTTCTCCTGGGGTTTGTCCTAGACATGGTGCTGATTCTCCTTGACACTTCCCTCCCTCCTTCCTTGCACAGCTATTTATTAAGTGACGACTCTGTGCCAGGCACTGAGGATGCAAAGGGAATAGAGAGGGACCAGATCTGTGCTCTCACGGCAGGCTATCCATCTTAGCGAGGGAGACAGACAATAAATGAGGAAGTCAATGAGGACACAGGATAATGTCATTAGTGATGTATGCCATCAGGAGAACAAAAGGATCCTGTGAAAGAGTGGGGGCAGTGGTAGTTTGGAGCAGGGGGTGAGAGAAGGCCCTCTGGGGAGGTAAGCAGAGGAACGCATGATGACGAACATTCCAGACAGTGGGAAGGGCACTGCCAAATCCCTAAGGCCCTATCAACCTTGATATTCATGCAGCAGGAGCCTAAGTGCAAGGGGGGTGCAACCTGCATCAGAGCAGGCCAGCAGGAGGCCAGATCCAGTTAGCTTTATTCCAGTTGGGATGGGAAACCAGTGTCAGATTCTGGGCAAGAAGCAATATGACGGGCTTGATATTTTGGAAAGCTCCCATAGGCAGTGAAAATGGATTCCAGTGAAGCAAAAGTGGAGAGGTCATTGTGATACTGCTGCTGCCAGGCTGCTGGAGTCTTGAATGGGCTCCCCCCAAAAATGCCTCTTTCTTGCCTGACTTCTGAATCATTTGAGACTAAAGAGTAGAGTGGCAGATGGAAGCTAAGCTATCATCCTTGTTGTTGACAAGGCTAGGCAAATGAGCCAAAGAGCTTCTTAATATTGACCGCCACAATTGGTCAGTCCTCTGCCCCCATGGAAGGCAAGAGCTGGACGGTCCTTGGAGGGTCAGCAGGGAGCCCTCCCAAGAGGAAGAAGGGTGAAGATGAGCTGAGCATATGCAGTCCATGCTTCCCAAATTCACAGTCTGCCAGTGCTGCAGCTGAGGGCGGCAGGAGGGACACCGCCTAAGCTTCCTCCACGTGGGAGGAACCACAGGGTGTGGAGGAGAGGTGTGCTGTGCAACCCAGGGGAGAGGTGGTGGCGCGCTAGTGCGAGGTGTTGGTTACGCAGATGGAAAGTGTGAAAGACGACACGAGTGGAGCCGTATTAAAACAGAGCCGGAGCAGCCATTTCAGAGGAATTGCCTTGTACATCTTGTTTTTTTAAGTTCCGAAACTGGACCAAACCATCAACATTCCAAGAAGTCAGTAAGAACAAGAATATCCTGTTTGTAAGGACAGATGAAAGCAGACTTCACTGATGACAGAATTGCTAACCAGTCAGTGAAGGACAAGTCTAGCCTTTTGCCTGCCGACTGAATCTCAAGCCAGCTCTGAAGTACAAACCTAGCCTTCCCTCGTCCAGTGCCAACGAACTCTTCTTTAATACCTCTCACCTCATCCTCCCTTCTTCCAATAAAAACCCTGAGCTCCTCTCCTGTAATCAGCACACTATTGGGGTTTCGCCCTGAGTCTGTGTTCCCCAGACTGCAATTCTTTGATCCCCAAATAAATGCCTCACTGCCTCTCATTTTGGCTCTTTAGTTTTTGGTTTACGAGAGCATCTCAAGGAACATCTGACAATTTATGGACTGAAAAATATTTATTGCCACACCTTGTGCTGGCTAGCCCCTGCCCCTGGGTAGCCTGTGGCTTCAACTGCCCCTAGGAGATGGGTATTAATTAAAATGTTAACAACCTTCAGAGTTCTTCCCCTCACGTACCTCCGCAAGCAGAAGCTGAAGCTCGTCTCAAACTCTTCTGTCCTTTGTGGGGTGGGAGCTGTGGAGTCTCCTTGTCAGGGCTTCTCACATACATGAGAAGAAGACTCTGTAATATGCAAGTCTCACATTTCTCTTTTACGAGTTAAACAACTTCCAACTCCTTTGTAACCTTTGTTCATTTCTGCTTTTGATTTGCTCCAGTTTTACTTTATTGCTCTTAAAATTCAGAGAGCAAAGCACGGCATGACGTCCTGTCACCGAGCCTGACCTCCGCTGTGTCTGCACGGCCCCCGGATGGCTCCCTGGTGATCCCGTGTCACCCCCTGTTCATCCAGGCCACACGGACGCTCCTTCTGCCAATAGCTGCACCATGTTGACCATCAACTTCTGCTTCTGAGACCCAATAATCCCCGAGGTTTTGTCTGTTGTGACGTCTCCCACCTGGATATGCACAAAATAGCTGTATGCCATCCTTAAAAGCGTGTTACCCATGTTATTACTGAAAGACACCTTATTATTCATCAAACGTCTGTCTAACTTACTTAAGTGGTGTTGGCTTCTATTCCTGTCTTCGGAACCTGGCCAATTTGGAAGCATTTGCAGGAGCAATGAAGGGGCCTCAGTGTCTCCTCCAGCCTGATGGAGAGCCCTAGACTGCAGATCTCTTAGCCCCAGGGAAGCAACCAGCCAACAGTGCCCACTACCCCTGCTCTGCTCTACTTTGGGCCAGTGTTTCCCAAACTGGAGGTTCTGGGGACATCTCCAGAGCATCACCAATAATGATGATAGAGTAAATGCTTCTCAGTATGGGCTCTAAGATAAAGGCCAACTCCAAGGTCACCTGATCTGTCGTCAGCCTTTTAACCCATGACTCACCACCTCCAGCATTCTCAGGTTCCGTGGGTGTCCTTGCTGATCTCTAAGCCCTACGAGCTCCGTCCTGCAGCTGGAACTCGAGGCCAGCTGTGGCCCCTCCTAGAACACCCTTCCTCTTTTCAACCCATTTCCATCTTTCTTTCAGTCACATTTCTTCTTCATATTCCTACCTCTCTCCACATGCCCTGAAGATGGAGGCTGGAGAAGTGACGGGAGCCTCTTCCAGGTCTGGTCCCCCAGGTCCCCCTGGGAAATCCTCTGTCCAGTAGAACTTTCTGTGATGCTGGAAATGTTCTATATCTGTGCTGTCCAAAATGGTTACCCAAAGAACACAAAAACAAGAAAGCATAAAGATACATGCACCCCATGTTCATTGCAGAGTTACTCACAATAGCCAAGACTTGGAAACAACCTAAGGGCCCATCAATGGATGAATGGATACAGAAGATGTGGTATATGTACACAATGGAATACTACTCAGCCATAAAAAAGATAAAATCGTGCCATTTACAACAACATGGAATACAACCTTGAGGGTATTATGCTAAGTGAAATAAGTCAGATGGAGAAAGTCAAATACTGTATGATCTCACTCATAAGTAGAAAATAAAAACAACAACAACAACAACAACAACAAGGGGCCAGCCCAGTGGCATAGAGTTAAGTACCATGTGCTCCACTTCAGTGGCCTGGGTTCATGAGTTGGGATCCCAGGTACAGACACACACCACTCACCAGGTGTGCTGTGGCAGTGACCCACATAGGAAATAGAGGAAGATTGGCACAGATGTTAGCTCAGAGCAAATATTCCTCACCAAGACAACAACAACAAACAAACACACAGATACAGAGATTAGATTGGTGGTTACCAGAGGGGAAGGGGGAGGGAGGAGGGCGAAAGAGGTGACAGGGCACATGTGTACAGTGACGGATGGTCATTAGTCTTTGGGTGGCGAATGTGATGTAGTCTACACAGAAATCAAAATACAATGATGTATAAAATTGGATTTTATAAATCAATGTTATCTCGATTAAAAAGACAAACAACTAATAAGAGAAAAAAACAAAACAAAAACAGTAGCCACAAACCACACTTGAAATATGGCTAGTGAGACTGAGGAACTGAACTTTTGATTTTATTTAATTTCAATTAACTTAAATAGCCACATGAATGAGCTAAATTAGAAGCTCATGGAGGAAATGGTCCTCATGCTCCCCATCTAATATACTGTCCGGCAAACATCAGGGGCTCAGGAATGAATGAATGAATGAATGAATGACTACATGGGGGAGCAGGCCTGCAACAAACCCCCTTCTCTGATGCTGCTGTCTCTGCTCTCCTTTTTCCGGCCACCACGGCTGCCCCTTGCTCTCTTCCTTCATTCCCCATCTCCCTCCTTTCCCTCATTGCCCCTCACACGCAGTTTCCCATTAGGGGTTTCTCTCACTCTTCCCGTCTTGAAGCTATGGAAATGCTCTGTTGGGGGCTGAATTGTGTCCCCCCCCAAATTCATATCTTGAAGTCCTCACCCCCAGTACCTCAGAATGTGACCTTTTTTGGAAATAGAGTCATGACGGACATAGTTATTTAAGCTAAGGTCATGGCGGAGAAGGGTGGGCCCCTAATGCAATATGACTGGTGTCCTCATAAAAGGGGGAAGTTTGGACGCAGACAGACACACAGGGAGAATGACATGTAAAGATGAAGGCAGAGACTAGGGTGCTGCGTCTACAAGCCAAGGAACACCAAAGACGGCCCACAATTCACCAGAAGCCAGAGGAGAGTATAGACCAGTTTCTTCCCCACAGCCCTCCGAAGGAACCAACCCTGCCGACACCCACGAGACAATACATTCCTGTTGATTGAGCTGCTGGTCTGTTGTATTTTCTTATGGCAGCCTAGGAAACGAATATATATTCCCACTCACTTTTTTGCTACAAAGGGACAAATTGGGACAGACAAAGAAATTGCATGTGTCCTCTGGGGGCCTTCAAGGTTGAGGAGTCTATCGTACTGGGCTAGTATATTTTCCAGGATGCTGTGATTTCAAATTTTCCATCCCAATTTTCCTTATGAATACACATAATTCTTCCTTTTCAAACTCCGCTATTCTGTTATCCTTTATTTCAGAGAACACAGGCATGGCATTAATCATCATCGTCATCAAAAATATTGAAAATTCCTATTCTTGTGGCCCTATTTTCTGGGACATTGAGTCCAAGGCCAGCATGCTGATCCTACGACACCACTGATTTTAATCTGCTAACTCATCCAAGGAATTACGGAATATCTACTCTGCATTATGTGTGGCGAGATGTTTTGTCAAAGCCTTGAAGATTAGCAAAGAGGATGGCATACAAGGGAGCTTGACATATTTTATTTCAGGACCTGCCTGTCTCCTGGGAGGCACCGGGTAAAGGGCCATTTGAGAGCACATCACAGAGACTAGCCAAGGGCACGCAAGAGGAGGGAGAGCCCGCCATCCATCTCTCTTCCCCACCCCTTGTTCATACCTGCCGCAGGCGTGTCGCTGCAGCCACATTAGGAGCCTGCAGGTGCACGCGCTCCTGCAACCGCAGAGCCAAATGGAGAAAAATGCATCTTTCTGGCTAAAAGGACGCCTCCTCACCAGGCCCCCTGTGCCAACTACTGAGTTCTGGCCGAGCGTGGCTCTAACTGTCACACTCGGGTGAGCACAGCCACCAGGAGTTGGGCAGTTCTCAGTCTTACCCTCGTCCAAGAGGCAGCTGCTCCAGCAAACCCGAAACTAACGTAGATGCATGCTGCGTGCCAGCTGACAGCCTTTACAAGACAAAATGGCAAGAGCCACTGCTGCTGCTCGTGCTCTGGAGACCTGCGTGCAAGCACACGACTTTCCAAGTGTCCCCCCAGCGTTTCCCGCTGACCCCCAACTTTCCCCGGGAGGCTGTGTCCTTGACCAGCGGCTCAGGCGGCCTCCCATCCTGTGACCAGTTCCTTGGTCAGCCCTCTGCCTTTCTTCTCCGCAAGGCCTGAGCACACTGGTCCTTTTGGCAAGAGCTGATCCCACCTGTGGGATTGTCACTTATCGCTGTGAAGCGAAAAAAAAAGTAAAGCAAGCGGTATTTAAAACTAAAGCCAAAAAGCTTAACCTCCTCTGGGGAGACCAGTCTCCTCCCAGGACGGGCTTGGCTGTGCCAAGTTCAGAAAAGAAAAGCCAGGGAAAGAAGAAAGTGCTGGGCCGCAGCCGCCCAGCTGATGGGCAGGTGGCTGGCTGCCGGCTCTCGGGGGCGGCAGGGTTGTGCCACGGCCAGGCCATCCTCTTCACAAAGGTGGCTGCACCTGGTGTGTCTATCAGGCAGGACCTGAGAGAGGAGCGCAAAGGTATGGCCATTGTCCCCCACCAAGAGGCAGAAATCCCGAGCTCCCTGACACCCCGAGTGGGAGTTCATCTGAGACAGACGGTGTTGTTTTGTGGGATCCTGACATTCCTCCTCTCTGAACCAGAGATAACTCTACCCGCACTCAAGCATCTTTAGAGGTGTAATTAGTTGACAGTAATTAAATGCCTTGAAATCAAAAACTGCTAGAATAAATAGCACCTCTCATGGAGAGAGGGCACGCCTCTGGCCTTCCAGCGAAGATGTCTGGATCATAATTCAAGACTAGCCCCTCATTTTACTGTGTGGCCTTGATATGCCTGTTTCTCTGCCATGCAGACAGTTGACTCAGTCTGCCTTAGGATTTCCTGCTCTTTGCCTGGACCGGCCGATGCTGGCACATCATGTTACTCAGTGTTCACGCTCCAGCCATCCAGGCTTTGTCCAGGCTGGTCACTCTGCCTGCAGAGCCGTTCCCCGCTCTCATAGCCCCATCCTCTCCCTCTCTCTTCTGGTTTGCCCATGCCTGGCCTTCAGCCCTCAGACTGGACACCATCTCCCCAGCAAGCCCTGCCTGCCCCCCTGTGCACACCGGGCCACCAGCCTAAGCTGAGCTTCTCTCCTCCCTGCTCCATGTCCCTGCCACCACACCACCCTTGCTATTGCATTTGCCTGTCTCCTTTCCCAGGCTCTGCCTACAGGGCAGAAACTGTGACTTGGTTTCCCTCAACAGCCAGCACCGTGTTGGCCAATAGTCGGTTGTCAATGACTATCTGGTGACTGGGGAAGGGCAAAGAGCTTGCACCATGACTGACCTGAAGAGCTTAATTAAGGCGGGACTAAGCCCCTTCCTTTATGTCACGAATCTTCAATGAAACCGAAGCCCACAAAGGCTTTTTAGGGGACATGGGCGGCCTTAAGGGAATCCATTTCCAGGTTCTCAGCTTCCTAAAATTGATCGGTCCAGGAATATGCCAACATTATGCGGGATTTGCCCCCACTCCATCCCCTTGCGCAGCTGTCTTCTCAGTGAACAAAAATAAGGCCTTTCTCTCACCCATCCTGAATCACACTGGAGTGTAAACACCTCTAGGACACCAAGAAGGGACAATTCCAGAATGCACTGCTCCTGAGGACGCTCTGAGGGCAAGGCAGGGAATCCAGGCCCGGCCTCACCCTTCAGGCCCGGCCTCACCCTTCCACCCACCATCCGTCTCTCTACCTCTCTCTCTACATGCCTGCAGCCACCTCTCTCTCCATCTGAGGCCATGTCCTGGCCATGTCAGGATTCAAATTCAGAACTGAGATGGTCCCTGTGGGAACTCAGACTTCTTCTGCCAAACAATAAGTCTGATTTAGCTGATTGGTGTGACTGCAAAGAGTGGCTTTGTCATTTGGTTACGTGAATAGGATGAGCTAAAATCTAGAGCTCCAAGGTTTTAATAAAATATGTATTTAAAGCAGGGAGACAATGTACAATAGGCAGGAAAATAAATCATTTTAAACGATTTAAACTTACAATTAAAAATTTGATCGGTTTACCTAAAAATGTATGAAGAGATACATAATGTTCCAAAATTATTTAAAGGTCTATACAGGCAAACGTTGGGGCCACTGCTGATTTCACAGGTGAGGGGCACAAGAGGCCAGGAGGACCCCAGACTCCAGAGGAGGGAGGATCCCAGACTCCAGAGAAGGGAGGACCCCAGACTCCAGAGGAGGGAGGACCCCAGTCTCCAGAGGAAGGAGGAC
>NC_060288.1:25418767-25441452 GCF_021613505.1 Equus quagga | reverse complement strand
GGAAGGAGGACTCCGCTCTCCAGAGGAGGGAGGACCCCAGTCTCCAGGCGTCAGCAAGGATGAGGAACTCCGCAGAGCCGAGGATGCATTAGTGGGAGGTGCCCGGGTACCACGTGACCCCCTCTTACAGAGAGGTTCCCTAACACACACATCAGCTCCTCCTCCCTCTCGTCTTCTGCTGCTTGCATATTTTCCAAGTGTTTCTTTGGATTTCCTGCTGAGTTTACACAACTGAGGGAAGTGAAAGTCTCTTTAAAAAGGAGAGGAAAGGTGTTCAAAAGACTGAGGCAGGAATTCTGAGACTGCAGAGAAGATGAGCAAGAGAAACCAAGTAATTGGGAAATTGAAAGAACTTTGAAAAGTAAGAAAACAACAAGAACAACAATAATAAATTCATTCTTTCTCTAAAAAATCTTGAAGGAAGAAAGCCAGGCTTCCACTTTATACAGGAATTCGGGAGGCCTGTAAATTCCAGGGACCCTCAGTTTGGGAAGGAAAACAATTACATCTTTATTTTCACTACCCTCCAGCTGAAACTTAGCATTTCCCTTTGTTATAAACGTGGGCCCCGAACCACGGTAGTTTCAGCAGTTCCTGTGGTTTGTTCTGGGTAGAAATCACAGATCTGTTCATATCCCATCGCCAGTTGCTACAAATATCTTGAAACATTATTTACCCTCATCACCACCTTAAAATCATGGTGGTTATTAAACTTGGGCTAGCTCTTGCTATTTAACTCAATAAAAAAGCGTGTATTTACTCTAGCACAATGAGTTTTGGAAGACAGTTTGATAACTGTATATCAATGTAATTGGTTTCCATTGTAATCCCATGTGTTTTATTTCCCGTGTTTAAAAATATAGTTCTGAAAAGGGGTCCATAGACTGCCACATGGTTGCTGGGGCAAAAAAAAAAGTTTAAGAATTCATGCCTTAAAAACACACCCTAAAAAAACTTTGCATGTGTTTATGGTGACAGCAGGTTGCCGTGGCTGAGGGGAGAAAAAAATTAGCAGGCACACTGGAGAGAGGGCATGAGATGAGGCTGAGGACAGTGAACAAACACTCAAGAGACTTGCCGGTCACACTCTCGGGCTTAGTGAGCGAGCAGGCTTTCCTGTGTTAAGTAAGCACCAGGTGACCAAGCTCACAGCACCCTATGTTGTTTTAACACAGACGCAAGTCCTGGAAAAGCCACTGGAGAAATGTAATCCCCAAGGCCCAGGTTCCCAACAAAAATCTCAAGGACCTCATAGCATCCTATCCCAGCAAGGACGCAGGAGGGCAAAAGTGAGTTTGAATCCCATTCCTCAGTCCCCCTTCAGCTTTTGCCAGTTTCAGCATCTGAGCGCACCAGAGAGGATGGACACCAACTTTACTCTTAATTTGCACCAGAAAATAAGCCATAAATAAAAGTCTCTGGAAGTCAGAATGCTCGGACCTACCAAAATAACTCAGTGGCCAGCAGCATGAATTACCCACTAAAACATAGTAAATTTATTCCCACCATTTCCCCGTCCAGAGGAAACAAGGGAAACTCATTTTTCTTGGATAAGCAGGACAAGAGGAAGCTATTTTTCTTGGGAGGCTGCAGGGAGCGATGCAAAAACAATGAACTTGGAGGTCAGAGCTGGGTTTGAATTCAGGCCCAGGGAGAATTAATAAATATTTCCGAGTCCTGGTCTCCTCATTTATAAAATAATGCTGACCTGCCAGATTGCCAGAGGATGGAAAAGCCCACCAGCCTCGTACTCTTTCCTTCCTTCATAATAAAACAGAGGAATGCTTCCCCAAGAAAGACAGCAAGAGGTGCCATCTCAAGAGAAAAGACTACAGAACTAATAAAATCGTACGCTCATTAGGAGCAAGGCCAGTCTTTCTCCTTCTCTTTCTTTCATCAAACTTAAAATTCCCTGTCAATGCTGCATGCCCTTCTCTTCTGCCAGAAAGCTTCCAGGTTTCCTTTCTAGAATCAGTCAGACCTTGGTGAGCTCCTTAAGACTTGCTGACACCACAAAGCAGAAAGTTTGTTCCACACGCCTGTCTTCAGTAGGGGTCCACCCTGGGCTTCAGAAACCTGGGTGCACAGCCCTGCACAAGAGAGATGGGGAGGCTCAGAGCTCCCACATGCTTCACAGTGGAAGGGGTAAGAGGTCCCACATTTGTTGACTGGGGGCAAGCAATTTCCCCCCAAATTAAGGCACCACAATTTTGCCAGCTTTTGACCTCCCCTAGTAAACAAGGCTATGTTTTTAATCAGTCATTATGAATCCACTTTTATTATTTTCCTTTCAAAGTACGAATTCATGGTAAAATATTTGAAAGGCTCTTTGGCTTCTTTTGTTTCTTAGTTTTTCTCTTTCCCTTCAAATGAAAATAATTTCCGCACATCCCAAGAATGCCTCACATCAGAGAGCACTTTATGCTTTTCAAGATGGTTTTCCATTCGGAGCCTCTGATGGGCATCTGAGTTAATCTCAGCTCCACTGTTCCTAACCTGGTTATACACTTCCAGGAGCCAACGCAGATCCCCTTTCAGTTCTCGCGATACTGACAAACTCAAGTCATTCTCCTTTACATTTCAGTTTCTTGTGATTTCAGTTTCTTGTGAAGGGTCTTTGGTTTTGTTGTTTTATTTTTAATACTTTGGCCAGCAAAGATCTGTGGTCTCTCTGAACCCTTTTGCGATGGGCCCTGGGTCAGCTCTCCTTCGGTCTTCATATTCACAGTTGATTTGGAAACAAAGCTTTGTTATCCTATGGAGTCCGGAGTCTTGCCCCTCCGTGTGAAGCCAGCACTAAGCTTATCTACTCAGAGCTGCGAGATGTCTCCCCTTTGCTCTGGAAGCTGTCACTTTGCTCTTCCTTGTTCTTATGAGAGGCTGGGTTGCTAGAACGAGAGGAGGAGGTGACCTGTCAGGTTTAGCTGCTTCCTCTTATCATGATCTCATTGTGTTGTCATTCCCGATGTTTCTCTCTTTTAAAAAAAATAATAGCTTTATTGAGATAGAGTTCACACACCATACAACTCATCTATTTAAAGTGTACAATTCAGTGCTTTTCAATATATTCACAGAGTTGTGCAAACACTACCATCATCAATCTTTGAACATTTTCATCTCTCCAAAAAGAACTCTATACCCCTTAGCAGTCACTCCCCATTTCCTCCCAACCTACCCCCACCCCCGTGCCCCAGGCAACCACTATTTCTGTCTCTGTAGATTTGCCTATTTTGGACATCGCACATAAGTGGAATTCTACAATATGTGGTCCTTTGTAACTGACTTCTTTCACTTAGTATACTGTTTTCAAGATTTATGCATATTATAACATGTATCCATACTTAATTTCTCTTTATTGCCGAATAATATTATATGGATATACCACATTTTATTTATCTATCCATCAGTTGATAGACATTTGGGTTGTCTCCACTTTGGGGCTAATATGTATAATGCTGCTATGAACATTCATGTACAAGTTTTTGGGTGGATGTATGTTTCGTTTCTCCTGGGTACACACCTAGGAGTGAATTATTTCCCATGTTTTTAAGAGTTATGTTTCTCTGGAATCCTATGGGGTCCTTTTCACCCATTGTTCATTTAATTCTGCTCAGCTCTTTATTAAACGAGTATCCAGAGGTGTTTATGAGGTTACTAATTAGTGACAATAACAAACTAACCCCAACATTTGAGTGGTGTAACACACTCCAAGTTTGATTCTCACTCACATAACAATCCAGTGTGGGGCTTCCTGGCCGGCATGCAGCTTTCTCCTCGTGGTAATTTAGGGTCCCAGGCTCCTTGCATCTTGTGGCTCAAACATCCCCTCTGCTCCTATTGAAGGAAAAGGGGAAAAGAAAGTGCAAAAGGCTCATCTTCTTCTAAAAGTCTCTGTTTCAGGTTTTTCCATTGGTGAAAGCAAGTCATATGGCTCCATCCCAATGCAACTGCGGCTGGAAGAAATGTCTCTGGGTGGGCAGCTGCCTCTCAGAACAACTTTGTGGCATGATAGAGGGGGCATAAAATATGGCTGCCTGCCACACTGGGGTTCAGTAAAGGCTGTTTATTGGCAGCTAGAGGGCAAAGGGAAAAAGGCGATTTGAGCCAGGATCCCAACAAGGTCAAGAAAGGGGCTTTCTATCTCTTTCCTTCCCATCTCCTCTTCTGAGAAAGGAGTTATCCCTGTGTTCACAGAGAGTTTGAAACACCAGCAGGAATTGTTGAACATAGGAAGAAATGGTCTGGTTAGCTCTGGACCACTCCACTTGTCTCGAATATTCCACCTGCATATTTCCTGATGTCATGAATGCACCCCCATATGAGTAGTTCGGTCATGGATTTTTACGTGCCTGGCATTTATTCAAATGGTCTGCCGGTAACAGCATCGACCCCTCTCTCTTCTTGGTAGGACTATTCATGAAGTGGAGCCCCTGCTTCTGGCCACAAGATGGACAGTTGACCCAAAGTAGACCAGATTAACCCATCTCCATGGAAGATGAACCTTAAGTAATGTGACACAAAAACCAACACACCCTGAGGGAAGGGTCTTGAGGAAGGATT
Source organism: Equus quagga (assembly GCF_021613505.1). NCBI lineage: Eukaryota > Metazoa > Chordata > Mammalia > Perissodactyla > Equidae > Equus > Equus quagga. The sequence continues at coordinate 25,436,892 of NC_060288.1, read as the reverse complement.
GTCCATTCCTTTCTGCCTCTTGGATCCCTGAATGGCGCTGGGATCCCAGTGCTTCTAGTGCCTGGTGCCTTAGCTCTGACTCTGAGACTTGCTGCTCATCCTTACAATAAAGCCCTGCTTAATTAAGTCAGAGATATTTCTTGTCACTTGCAACAAAGAATCCTAACCAATACTCTACCCAAGGCAGAAACCTGAGGATCATTCTAACATCTTTCAGTCTTTGCATTCAAGTCCTATTGATCTACGTCCTGCATAGCTCTCAGATCTGTCCTCTTTCTCATAGAACCTGCATGGCTACAGTTCAGGTTCTCATCAGTTTGCCTGAACTTCACAAGACCCCTTAACTACTACCTCCCTGTCCCCATGGAAACTTTTCTAAAATGCAAATAAGGATTTAAAAATTATAATACCTCCATTGATGCAGTGAAATTATGCACTCATATATTACTGGTGGGGTTATAATTTTTACAACCTTTTTGAAAGGCAATTTGGCCATATGTATTGAAGCCCATTAAAAAAAAATACAGCCTTCGACCCAACACTTTCACTTGCAAGAATTTTTTTTTCCTATAGAAACAGAGATATAGAAAGATTTACATATGAGAATATTCTCTGATTCATTCATTCATTCATTTATTCATTCAACAAATATTGACTGCCTACTATATGCTACTATTATTATTTATAATAATTTAATATTGAGAGATTGAAAGAACTCTCCAATTAGAGGGAATTGGTTAAATAAATTTAGTTAAGGTTGTATGATAGAATACTATGTTGTCATTAAATACCACGTTTTTAGAAGAATAGTCAATGACATGGGTACATTCACATTAAAGGGGAAAAGTCAGTTTCAAAGTAGTGTGAAAAGTATAATTCCAATTTTGAAGGGAGAAAGACACACCTATGCACTAAACCAAAATGTTAACAGTGGCTATCTCTAGGAAATGAGATTATGAGTGTTTTTTATTTTTTTGTCCATGTTTCTCTATATTCCCAATTTTTAATGACAAACAGGGAAAATTTGCTTTAAGAATGACTTAAAAAGCAAGAAGCAAATACGATCACGTCTCCATTCTACATAAAACCCATCAACATTTCTTCCTCCCTGGCAGAATAAATGCTCCAGCGTCAGCTCCGGCCAACATCTCCAGCCCTCCACCACTTCCCCATTTCAGCTCATGAAGCAGCCACGCCCACCCGCCATTTCAGTTCATACCCAGGGCAGTCAGCCACACAGAAGTCCCTCTTCGTGCACCGCCTCTCTGTGTATTCGTTCATTCAACAGACACTTATGGGGTGCCATTCCTGTGCCAGCCTCTGTGCCAGGGGATACAACGGTCAAGACAATAGACCAAGGCCTCGTGGAGTTCATAGACCAGTGGGGGAAGACAAGTAATGAGCATACGCACGAGTCGGTATGCGGTGCACTGGTTTCCTATTGCTGCTGTAACAAATTACCACAAACTTAGGGGCTTAAAACAACACAAATTTATTCTCTTACGGTTCTGAAGGTCAGAAGTCCAAAACAAGTCCGATAGGACTAAAATAGTAGTGTCAGCCGAACTGGGTCCTTCTGGAGTCTCCAGGGGAGAATCCGTTTCTTTGCCTTTTTCAGCTTCTAGTGGCAACTCATGGCTTCCCATATTCTCGTGGCTTCCTCCACCTTCAAAGCCAGCTGTGGAGCATCTTCTGTCCTCTTTGAGCTCCCACCTCCCTCTTATAAGGACTCTTGTGATTCTATCAGGCCCACCCAGATAATCCAGGATAATCTTCCCATCTCAAGACCCTTAACTTCATCATATCTGCAAAGTCCATCTTGCCATAAAGGCTCATATAGACATAGTTTCTGAGGATTAGAACGTGGACGTTTTAGGGGACCACTCTTCATCCTACCGCATGAGGTATGTTGTACGTGTTGAGTGCTGTGGGAAAAAAATAATAAAATGGATTGAGAGAGCTGTGGACAAGGAGGTGTGACTCTGCTCTTCATATGGGGGAATCGGGGATGCCCTACTAATGAGGTGACATTCGAGCACAGACTTTACCACCCTGAGCATTCCTGTGTTGTCCTGACAAAAATATTCAATTTCCCAAAACTAGTTCAAGTCCCCCCCTCTGGAAAACCTTGCTTCATCTACCACGCCTCCTGTTGAGTTACTGTGGTCATGAGCGTTTCCATATATCCCACTCTCATAATGCTCGGCACCCTGTGTGACAATTCTTTGTTTACAGGTGGCTTTCCCTAACAGTTTATGAGTTTTTTGATGGCAGGGACAATGTATTGTGACACCTCCAACCCCACCCAGCACAGGCACAGACGTCCAGTGAATTGTTGCCAAGCAGAGGAATGAATGAGTGAGAGCCGGGCTTGGGTCAAACGTGAACTTCAATCCTACTTCTCCCGCTTAGAGTTGCATGACAATAGGCAAGCTATTAGATCTCTCAACTGTGAATGAGGTGATAATAATAATAAGGTCACCTGCTTTCTAGGATTAATTTGGGAATCCGATGAGGACAAAAGTGTGTAAAACTTCTAGCAATTGGTTCACGGGAATTCCATTCAATTATAGAAAGTTCTGTTCTAATATTGGGGGTGAAGAGCAATTATTTGGAAAGTAAATTTTGAAAATTTGTCGCTTAAACTTAAGCTGAGGACCTGAACTGAGTGCCCACTCAGTGCAGACACCAACCCTGTTACCGTCAGGAACCTTGTCTCACTCGTGTTATATCTCCTGTGGGGCCTAGAACATATTTGTTTAGCTCAATAGATAGGTATCGAGGACCTACTGTGTGCCAGGAACTGTGCTAGATACCGGGGGCACATGGCTGCCCGGAGAGACCCATTTCCTGGCCTCCCAGACACGACGTGAACGAAATAGAGTAGAAGTGGCCCAACTCTGAGGCCTGTGCTTTGGGCACATAGGGATGTTATTTGCCTCAGAAAACACCTAAGCCAGAACTCCTGCACTTCCGGCTTGGTGTAATTTTAAAAGAAGACAATGCTTTCTTCAGATATTTCTGATTTTCCATGCAGGCTTCTGTTGACAGCAATACCACGGCATCTGTGAAATTTGCTAATGCACAATTCTGCTCTAATGCATCATAAGGCATTTTATGACATCCACGCAGCTCCGTTAAAGAACATGCTTACAACTGGGAGAAAAAACAACGAGGCAGGAAGAGAGCAAGGTGGGCTCTCAGGAAATCTCCGTTCCTCCTCACTTAGGGCTGTTAACTATCACACTTTGTTCCCTGACTCCAAGAGGCTATCGCAGCTGCCGTTCCTGAGATGTGAGTTTCCTGGTGACTCTCAGCTCCGAGATGGATGTTGACAGAATGCCAAATTTCTCTGCCCTTCCAGCAAGGTAGGGGGCTCGAGGATGCTTCCTGCTTCTCTCCCTTGGGGAAAGTGACAGCAAGAGAGCCTGCTCTGACTGCCTTTGCTGGGATGCTGTCCTCTTGGATAGTTGTGTTCGAAGATCATCATGTCATTGAAACTCCTTGCCCGGCAGGTGAAGGGCCACTGACAGGGCTGTGGCATACCCGCCTCGCCCTTCACCGTGGAAGTGACCACTGTGGCTCCAGTCCACGCACCAGTCAAGTGGCCATGGCAATGAATGTGGGTACCTAGAGCATATCAACAGATCCAAGCACTATGACACCCCTGGTCTTGCCCAGAATGTGCCAGGGCTGCCTCTCCTCCACCCGCATGACACTCCTGAGCTCAGATTTGTGCCTTACTCACTGCCCCCTGGACTCTTGGAGGACGCGTCTTCTTTTCCTGAGATAAGCATCTTTTCTCTGAGACGATGCTTAGATTTTTTCCTGCCCGTGAGTCTGGACACTGGTGGGAGCTCAAGAATGATGAGAAAGGGTGACATGGCCATAGGGTCTGCGAGGACCGATCTGGCCTATTTCAAAATTTAAATTTGGTTTGAGGTCCTAAAACGGCTATAAAAACCTTACGCTAAATAAGGAAAACTATCCCATTTGGGGGCCTAATCCGAGCCCTGTTCTGCTCTGCTTCGCTCCCTCATTATACTTGTATATACAGTACGGTTGCTATTGAGTCTTTCCTTCCTGTTTTTACACTTATGCTTGCTTCACTGACTTTATTATCGGCAGAATTTTGCAGCATTTTTTTTCCATAGCCATAAATACTATTCAGTTCAACAAATGCATACAAATGGTTTCCATTAGAATTTTAATCTACTCTCAAAATGAAAGAAAAGCTTAATATAAATCTTTTTAAATTACCAGAACATAAATTCAGACAGGGACAGCTCCACCCAGACTACGCACAAGGGGTCACATCCCGCTGTCCTCGTTCATAAATTAATTGCGGTCCCTCGCCGCCGTAAATGCACAGTGCATCCTGGAAAGATCATATCTGCCAAGATTGCAGATTGCTTTCCCTCAGACTTTGTAAAAGTCACAGCTTACAATACCTTCATTATGCCGATGAGAATGGCTGTCTCCCCAACTGGAAAGAAATAGGGGTTTTGTTCTGTTGGACCAAGATTTACAGAAAGCAATTTTCCTCCATGCAGGAGATATGACAAACCTGCTGGAAAAAAATGTCACTTCACAACTTCTTTCATTTCATCACCTTTTTTTACTGCCAGATGTAGATTCTCTTTCCTGTGCGCATGGGCTGCCGTGACATTTAATGGCTAAGCGAGGTAGTCACCGGTGAGTGGACGCACTTTTCCTAGGGGCTAAGTTGCAGAGTTAATGTTCCTTCCTCTCTCACCTCCGAGAGGCTGTCTGGAAGCATCCCAGAGTCGGCCAGCTGCAGGGAGGGAAAACTCAAGGCCCTCCAGCCCTCGGACCAACTGGAACATGAGAACTCGTGTGAGCCTTGACAGTCTTTTGCAAACAGCCTCAGTGGCCTCCGTGTTCCTCCTGTTTGCTGAGCCCAAGAGGCACAACACACCCGTTCTGTCCTTGGCCATCGGCGGTACTCTCAGAGGAGGACAACTGAAGGACAGAGTTCGGGCTCAGATTTTTTTTTTCCATTTCCTCATGTCACAACCTAACGCTGTTCTAGCACAGCTTCTGCATATTAAATGGCCTTTTAGCAACCGGGAAGGGGGTGGCGTGATCTGTGGAGAAAAGGCCCCTCATGTAAATGTATGATTGCTGACACTACCCCACTGAGGAGAAAGGGCAAGATTAGCCTGGAGCCCAGGGGTCAGCAAACCCTGAGAAACGTCACTCTTTACAGCCACTTCTCTCTCCTTGAGTCAAGAGCCGCTGTTCTGGGCTCCTGGCCCACAGCAGCCCCATCCCGGTCCTGTCACCGCCTGTTCTCTGGGCCGTGGTTGGCTATGAGGCTGAGGAAGTCTAAGGAAGAGCATACAGAAATACTCTGGGTTCAGAGAGCTTGTCTGAGGTTTGGGTACCAGAGAGAAAGCAAAGACAAAACTAAATCTCTCTGCCGCCAAGGAGGAGCACCTGGGCCTTGGGCAGCCATCCACACTCTAGGTAAGGCTTCCTACCTGGGCAGCCACTTAGCTGCTCTGGGCCAGGAGGGCAGGGCCACTTGAAAGCCTAGCGGGGCATCATTTCTATGGGCTGGTAAGGTTTTTGCAAATCTTTCTGCAAATGATGATCACTACCCACATAAAGTGGCATAATAGCCTCTTCGCTTTACTGGGTGGTGCCGGGTGTTCAATGGCTGATTTCTTGATTCTGAGTCCATTTGCTTTCCATTAGCAGTAATCCCAGGCCCACAAAACTCCAATTACTAAGTGATAATAGAAACGCTGCTCTGCCTCGAATTCTCTGGAGCACGGGGTCCAGAGAGGCGTGGGTTGCGTGCACAGCCACATTGCAATCATATTTGCACCGTGAGAGCAAGACCTCTGGGCAAGTCGTGGGTGAAAGGCCCAGGGGAGCTGAGTGGGTGTTCACAGTGGGTGTCTGCACTGCACTCCGTGGGAGCTGGCTCAAACAGGAAAGGTGCTCCCGAGACAAAACAGGATGCTCAGGCAGAGAAGTGGCACAGGAGGAACCGAGGCACAAAGCAGGACACTGAATATGTGCTTCTTTGAATTCTGGAGTTGGGGGCAAAGAAAAAACCGTTAGTTACCAGGGACTGAATGATTGCAGAGAGACAGAGCAAGGGGGCGCATTTAAGTCAAGTGGGGCAGTTCAACACTTCACCCAAACTGACAAGAAAATTCACTGTCCACCTGGCCCCCGGTGACCACTCTCAGGTGGCGCAGCTGTTTTGGTTTTTGGTTTTGTTTTTTATTGTAGTCAAACACACATAATATAAAATTTACCATCTTCATCATTTCTAAGTGTTCAGTAGTGTTAAGTAAATTCATATTCTCCAGAACTTTCTCATCTTGCAAAACTGAAACTCTATATCCGTTAAACAACTCCTCATTCTCCTTCACCCTCAGCCCCTGGTAACCACCGTCTACTTTCCATCTTTATGAAATGGACACTTGGGTTGCTTCCATGTGGTGGCCATTGTGACTCATGCTGCCATGCACATGGGCCTGGGGCCGCTGTTATGTAAAGGAGGCGTGTCAGGCATTACAGAAGCTATCAGATCGTCCATCTGCCCATTGGGTCCTCCCAGAGGGAGTGACCACTCTTTTTTCTCCTAAGATTTCCTGCCCTCAGCACCAAGTTCCTTATATCCTGATGGGCACTGTTCTTGACTTCTTTCTTCCCAAGGCTCTGATCCCTTAAATGTCTCTGTTCTGGCCTGTTTCAGATCTTCAAGAATAACTGTCTTCTTTCCATTTCTTCCTCAACCTTAAAACTACTTATCACCCTTAGTTTGTTTCACTGTCGAGTCCTTTTGCTGAATTTTACCAAGGACTATCCTTTCCTCTTCCAGATTTTTCTTCACATTTTCTTGACTCCAAGATCCTCTTTTAAATATACTAGAAAGGTAGACCTGTCTAACTTATCGCTGTGTCACATCCAGGGATAAACAGATTCCGAAGACAAAAAGATGATAGAATTTGTAAGTGACCCTGATGTTCACTTTGGTGATTTCCGTGCCTTTGTTCAGATCTCTGTAAACCTCTCCCCGCTGGGAAACTCATAATTCATTGCTATTGCCTTCGTGCAAAAATGTGAAGGGTTTCTCACCTGAGCAGAGTCCACCCTAACAGTGTGTTCTCTCCAATAAAAGAAAAGTTGCAAAGAAAATGAAGTGTCCGCACTCTTTCTCTCTGACCCCTTTGCACTTTTCTGAGCGGCTTCTCACTCAAAATGTTTATTGTGGCACCAGCCACAATTTTTTTTTTTTTAATTAATAGACTACTTCTTGGAGTAGTTTTAGGTTTACAGAAAAATGGAGAGGAGAGTACAGAAAGTTTCCACATTATCTCCTCATTCCTCCCCAACACACACACACACACACACACTCTTCTATTATTAACATCTTCCATTAGTGTGGCACATGTTACAATTGATGATCCAATATTGATACACTGTTATGAGCTAAAGTCCATAGTTTACGTTAGGGTTCACTCTTGGTGTTGTACATTCTACAGGTTTCGACACATGTATGATGATGCGTAACCCACATTGTAGTATCATACAGAATAGTTTCGCTGCCCTAAAAATCCCCTGTGCTCCATCCTTCCCCGCTCCCTGCCCCTAACCCTTGGCATCAGCCATATTTAAAATCACACTTTGGACCAATTTTCATGAGACTTCCTACTGATGGTCTCTGATATCTCACGTGTCCTTGCTTAAATCCAAAGGGAAGAGGGGGTGTTCACAGGACAGAGTGAACTCTGGTTTTCCTGCTGAGGTTACCGCATGAGAGGCCACACACCAGGAGATCAGAGCAACGAGCTAACTTAGGAATCCTTTCTTCTGTGTCATTGTGAAAAAACTGTTAGCTGAAAAAAAAAAAAACCCAAAATGGAGGGATATGCATTCTTGACACACCACTCCAAAGGCTGCAATGCAAGTAAAGGTTCCAGTGAAGAATGACTGTATTTAGTTTGTTAGATGATCAGATTTTTTTCTCCACACGCTTCTCAGTTGTGAGGAGCTCTCCCCCGTGCCTTCCTGGGACTGCGTCCTGAGTCCATGCCCTTCTGGCTTCCCTCCCCTGAGCAGAAGCTTCATGACACACTGGCAGGCTTCTCCCCTTAAGGACAGATCATTAAAAGGGGGATTGAGGAGCTCTGAGCCCCAGACAAGTTCTGGTGACTAGATTTCCAATTCTGGTGATCACGTTAGCTGCCTGACAATCCAGCCCCTGAGGACAGGTGACCTGCTTCGCTCTGGCAGTTCCCTGGTGGCTGGGGCTCTGTCACCTGCTGACACACCTCCCCTGCTGGCCGCTTAGATCTCTCGCTCCTGGGCGCCCCTCACTGGCTCCTCTGAGCTCCAGTCACCCTCACTACGGGCTGGTCCCCTTGCTTGTGCACTGCACTGTCTCTTGGAAAACCAGTGGCCCTCCCTCCCTTCCATCACCACTGTACGACTGTGAGTCCACACTCACAACTTGATTCTGACTCTGGGGCTGGCCCTGTCTCCAAAGCTGTAGCTGACCTGTCCCCCTGGCACCTGTCCCACCCCAGGAGAGCATCTGAGTCCAGCGTCCAGAACTTTACAGACTGCCTCCGTTGCAACTGGCCTGACCACCATCAGCCCTACTCTGTGATAAGAAAGCCTCTGAGGACCACTCTGTGGCACAACTTTAGGGGCATCCTTCACAGGGAAACCACAGGATGGTGCTCCTGGGAGCTGTACAACGTGGCCCCTGCCAGGCAGACACCAAGCTGCCCCCTCCAGGAAGCACACTGTGTGTGACAAGCAGAATCTTACAACACTCCTCGATCTGCAACATTTCCCCTTGGCCCTTAGAGACAGGAAAGGGAGTCTGACTGAATCATAGAGAGCTTTTCTGACCAAGACTTCCATAGACCAAGTATATCTCTTCACTCGATTAGTCATTTAACAACTATTTATTCAGAACCACTCCTGAGCCAAGGCCTGTTCTAGGCACGAGGGAGTCTACTGGGAATAAGAGAGACTTGGCCCCTGCTGTCTTGTGGGGAGACAAATAGAAAACAATAAACGCAAACAGACAATATAATGAAAAATGGAAAGAAATCGGGTGCTACAATAGAAACTGGGGGATGGGGGTCCCGGGAGGGCAGGTGGTCAGGGGTGGGGGCCTCTCTGAGGAGTAAGACTTGAGCTGAGTGACAGATGGGAAGAGCTGAGGGAGGAAGGTTCCATCCAGGAAGGAGAAACACCAAGTGCAGCAGCCTTGACCTGGGAAGGAATGTTCAAGAAACAAAACAGAGGGGCCAGCCTGGTGGCATTAAGTTCGCACGTTCTGCTTCTAGGCAGGGGTTTGCAGGTTCAGATCCCAGGCACAGACCTACACACCGCTCATCAAGCCCCACACTGTGGCCTCATCCCACATGCAAAAACAGAGGAAGACTGGCACAGATGTTAGCCAAGCAACAATCTTCCTCAAGCAAAAAGAGGAAGATTAGCAACAGACATAGCTCAGGGCCAATCTTCCTCAGCAAAAAAACAAATTAAAAAAAAAAAAGAGGCCAGCAAGGCCAGAGTGTCAGGAATGGGAGGGTAGAGGGAAGGCTGGAAATCTAGCCATAGGTGGAAGGCTGCAGAATATGGCGGTCACGTGCCTGCTTTAGCTCCAGACCCAGCTTGAGCCCCTGTCCCCTTTGCCCCACGTTACTCGGCCCAGGATCCTGGCCAGAGCACTGGCCTCAGAGTTGGGAGGCCTGCATTCTCATCCCCATTCGACCTCTAACGCTGCGGAAGCCCAGCTAAGTCCTTCACTGCACGCCCCTTATGCACAAAGCCGGGATGCCAGACCAGAGCTAACATCCTCCAGTGATGCTGGTACCCCCCGGACGCAGACTCACAAGGAGTCTGGAACTCCGAGTGCCAAGGCGCCAAGCTCGCACTGCCAGAGTCTGGGATCTTCCCCTGCAAACCCGCCGTCGCTCCTGCGAGAGTGGAAACCGGCCAACCGCAGCCCGGGGACACTAACAACTCACTTGGCCGGTGAGCAATGTCACGGTCGTGTCCAAAAGAGGACAGGCAGGAGGAGCGAGCGGTAACAGGCAGGAAGCCCACTCCCAGACAATGAGGCTCTGAAAAGTCCTGACTGAGCGGGAGTCTAAATTGAAACATCATCCCGGTTCAGCGGAGTGATTGCACTAAGGCAAGTTGGCACAACATCAGACAGCAGGTACGACGGCTGCCTGCGCCCGAGGCTCCAGCTGACTTCCTAATTGGGCCAAAGGAACTGAGTATTGGGAAGCCCCGAGTTCACTGGCACCGCCACCGGGGGCTGAAACAACGAATCCTTCACTCAAACTGCGTCTCCATGGCAGCAGGCTGCCCCTCCCCGGAGGGCTGGACGGACGGGCTCAGACCTGTCCCGACTTTGAGACGCATCTCCAGGATGCAAACCCCGCGCCGGGGTCTCCATCGGTGCTGCTGGGGCTTCGCGCCCGTGGGCACTTTGGTCCTTCCACTTCCACCCCAGCAGACGGCACTTAAGCGGAGGGTTTTGTGATGGGAGACGCACACCCCACGTGGAATCCTTTCGGTACTCACGCACCTGATACTCCGTGAGCACGTGCTGTGTGGCTTTTAAATCAGGGTCCTGCTGCTGTTTGCTGAAGACCCCTGTTTGGGCCATGGGCAGGGGAGGCCCGTGTCACAGTGCTGCTCGGGACCTCTTTCCTCTGAATTTCACAAGCTGCAACTGCATTTCGGAACTGACTCCCTGCCTCCTCCCGTTTTAAACATATTAGTAGCTGCTTTAATGGAAATGTGCCAGTGAAGACAAACGTTCATCTTGGGTGGGGAAGGGCTGGATTTATCTATCTACACATTATTTATTTATTTGTTTGTTTGTTTATTTATTTGCAGGGGAAGATTCGTCCTAACATCTGTTGCCAGTCTTCCTCCTTTTATCTTCCTCTCCCCCCACCCCAAGCCCCAGTACATAGTTGTGTATGGTTGTAGGTCCTTCTAGTTCTTCTGTGTGAGCTGCCGCCAGAGCATGGCTGCTGACAGACAAGTGGTGTGGTTCTGCACCCGGGATCAGAACTCAGGCCCCTCCATTGGAGGGCTGCAGGATTCTAACCCATATCAGGGCCGGCTCTGTGCATTTTAGTCAGGCATTTTCTTGCCAGTTTGAGCCTTCCTCCCACTAGCCCTGGGTGTGAGCTGGGGCTGGCATGCCTCAGACAGCATCCCTGGGGATATACTGGAAAAGAGACGTGAGGGGACACAGGGGACTTTGTCATTAGTTTGTGATCTTTGTGGGCTAAATGAAAACTCCGTTCTGCCCCTTCTCCAAGCTGGCGCTTCCCTCTTAGAAGTCAGAGCAGCTAGTGGGAAGCCTGAAATCAGCTCCATTCTCCCCTCCATTTCTGACTCCTCTCATAACAGGCAAGAATCAGGGTCACAAAGCATGCAGAGAACATGTTCACAGTATGGAGTGTCTCCTAAGTAATCCTCTTCTGATTCATTTTATTAAGAAATTAAATAGCTGGTCCATTTGAACTCTCATTAATAGATATTAAATGTTGCTTATTATAAGAATGCTAATAAATCATTAGGTTTTATAAAAAATTAACCACCCAATGGCTAACAAATTAAATTTAAATAATTAAGTCTGATATTCCTAGAGAGGGATCACAGGAGGTGGTACATTAGAGAACCTGTTTTTATCTTGTTTGGTTTTAAACAAAAGGAGCCCGAGCCGATGGCTGGCTCATGCCTCCCTGGCCCCCTTCCAGAAGGCATGAGCATCTGCCAGGCAGCTGACCAGGCAGGGGCGGCAGTTTGGAGAATGGCCGGGCTACCTGGGCTGCGAGGCCGAGTCTGTGACCTTGGCCTCATTAGTCCCGGCTCCAGCCAGCCACGCTGATTAGCCTCGACATGTGTTGTTCAAGCGTTGATGGCTCTGTTGCTTATTGCCTCTTTTAGGGCTGCTGCAGATAATTAAAATCTCTGCCTCTACCACGAAGACGGCCTCCAACTTCCTCATCTAGAGGCAGAAGGAAAAACTATTGTCTCCACTCAACGAAAAGGAAGCAGGAAGCCAGAAGGGCCCCGTATGTGGACAGTTTTCATTGGAGCTCAGAACACCTTTCTAGCGGCTTGCCTGGGAGGCTGATAGACTAGGGCGGAACATTCCATCCTCTTGAAATATACTGCTGTGACTTGACTCAATTCGCTGTCTCTTATTAACATTTTAACCAAGGGGCATCAAGTAAGAAGAGAGTCTGTGATATTCTAATTTGCAAAAATCTTAACAGACGGTTCCATTTGCTCAACGGCAGCAAACCAAGCTAGCCTGGTATATATCAAGAGTTGGTCTATTTTTTCTTCTCTTAACGTGGTATTAATTATATCTTGCCTACTCACTATGATATTATAAGAGAGAACGTTACAGGAGAGGTGGAAAGGATCAACTCTTTAAAAAAAATCCTTTTTTTTTTTCTCAGGTAATGTCACCCAGGCCAAGAAATGCCTAAGTAGAAGGGAGCAAAACCGACAGTGAATGGCTGGTTCCAGGTGCCTGTCAGGCTGTTGCCACACTGTCGTCTAAGGCAGCAGTTCTCAAAGCTGGGTCCTGTGGACTCTTTCAGGGGGTCCATGTGGTCAATGCTATTTTCATCATACACCAGAGTTGTTCTTGGTCCTTTCACTGTTTGTATTTGCACTGATGTGGTGGGTAAAGGGCTGGCAAACGAATCAAGGCAGTGGCACCACCATGCATCTGCACCACCACACGCTCAAGGAAGAAAGAAAGTAAAGAAAGAAGAAAAAGATCAGTTTCACTCAAGAATGTCCTTGACAAAGCCTGAAAAAAGTATTATTGTACTAAATCCTGACCCTTGAATCTTTGACATTCCCTGGGATGAGACGGGAGGTATGCATAAGACCCCTGTGCTGTGCGCCAAAGCACAACAGGGTCTTCAGGACAAGTGCTTGCTCAGTTGCTTGAGTTGCAAGCTGAACTAGCCTCTTGGTTTCTGGAACACCATTTTTACTTGAAAGAAAGAGTGACAAACTATGGTTACTCTGATTTGGGCATGTAACAAACATTCTTGAAAATAAACACTGTAAGCCTATCACTGCAAGGAAAACGAAATGATGAAACTCAAGCTTTCAAGATAGAACTACAGTTTTGGAAAACTTGTTATCTAGCACTGTGAGCTCAACAGGTTCCCAATACTTAAAAGATTTTTCTAATGAGATCAGTTGTGATATTTCCAAAAGCGATTTTGGGCTATTGGGTAAGGAAGTGCGTCAACATTTGGAAGATCTACATAACTCAGTGAACCAGTGTTTTCCAAATGACCGATGCATGTTATAATATTGTGCATGAGTAAAACATCAACTCAAAGTACAAGACAGACCAATGGGTTTTAATGTCAGATAACAGGACATGTTCAGTGATATGGTTTCAGATTTAACATAGCAACTAATCTTAAAGAAACTACCAATTATCAAGTTGTGGTGTGGGATCAAAGAAGAACATTTACAGTTTTCTGAAAAGTCTATTAAAATACTCCTCTCTTCTCCAACTAGGGATCTGTGTATAGCTGGATTTTCTTCATAGTCTTTAACCAAATTATCATACAGTAACAGACAGAAAGCACTTGCAGAAATGAGAACCAACTGTTTTTTATTAAGCCAGACGTTAAAAAGAGTTGCAAAAATGTAAGACAATGCTACTCTTTTCACTAAATATTTTTTATTGTTCTGGAAAATAGTTATTTTTCCATAAACGTATGTTATGTTAATATGTAAAGGGTTTATTATTGTTATTTTAAATGAATTGAAATATTTTTTAAATTTCTATTTTAATTTCTAATGTGGTAAATATCAACAGTGATAATCCACATAAACTAAAGTGCTTTGGGGTGCCCAATAATTTTTTAGTGTAAAGGGGCTCTGAGACCAAAAAGTTTGAAAACTGATGCTTCTAAGGAATCTTAGCATTAGGCAGCAGGAGAAAGGGGCTCTCTTAAGAAGCAGTGCTATTGTGGAAATGTTCCAGATTGAATAGGCTAAAGAGACATGATAACTAAATGTCATACCAAACCCTAGACTGGATCCTGCACTGAAAATGCTACAAAGAAAATTATGGGGTCAACTGACAAAATTGAAATGTGACTAAAGGATTGTAACAATGTTAAATTTACTCAAGTCAATAAATACACTATGGTTATATAAGAAAATATCCCTATTCTTGGGAAATACAGTATTTAGGGGCCAAAGGCTCCTACCTTTAAATGGAGTGTGTATGTGTGTGTATATTTCTCTTTTATAGCTCTGCCCAGCAAAGAAACTAAGATTTTCTACACAGCAGTTTGAAAGTCAATGCAAAGGTCCACAAAATTCCTGTGAAGCAGATATCACTTTTCAACCCAACAAATACTTTAATACTTAGTGTGTGAACAGCAGCTGAGTAGAAATTACAAAATTAGGCTGTTACACAATTTCCTGAGCAAGGTATATACTGCAGCCAATATCATTAGTAACAGTCATTACTAACCCCCTTCGCCCTTGCAGCTTGTGCTATAGAATTTCGAATGCCAAGTACCCTGACAGCCTCCCTTGCAGCTAAGGGTGGCCATGTGATCCACCTGTGGCCAATGAGACCTAAGAGAATATTTGCCGGGAGCTTCTGGGAAAGTTTCTGCTTTCCCGACAAAAGGGAAAATGCCCACTCCACGTCCCACCTCCTTCTTGCATTTAATGGGGATGCCTGGAGCTTGACAAAACAAGCTCGAAGTCATAACAGTAAAGAGAGGCAAGTGAAAATAAAGAAAAAAGCTTAGATCTTTACTGACATCACTGGGCAGCTGAACCAACTTCAGCAAATGCTTACCTCTGTACTTATGTGAGAAAAAGATGCTATTTGTTTAAACCACTGAAAGTCAGGCATCTGTTACTTACAGTTGCATCTTTACTGATGCCTGCTTATGCAGGAAAAATGGGGAGAAGGCAGGAGAACAAATGCAAAAGGCTGCATGCCATGCACTGCTGTGCAGAGGAAGCAATCCCAAAACAAAATGCCCATTTAAAACCTGGACCAAATGGCATTTTTAACAGTAGCAAGAATGTAACAATTTTCATTAACAAAAGTTAAAATAAAGAAGCGCTGCAACAGTAAGCATTCTACAATGATTTGAGACCTGAAAAGGTCAAAAACATCCTCTAATCAGCTGGCTTTAAATGGAAACCATCTTGGGTGTCCTGCCAAGAGCGTATATTGTTGCCAACTTCCTAATTTAAAACCATATATAAGAATGCTTTAACTGAAACACACAAGCTAAAAATAAAACATTTAAATAGTAATCGCCCTTCTCTCTCAAAGATAAATGTGCCCATTAACCCTAGATGCTAACAGATTTCTTTCTCTTACATTCTATCTGACCTTTTCTTCCCCAAGTCATTCACGAGGAAATCAGCACAGAAAATACAATTTAGGAAGTTGACTCCTGATCAGCTACTTCACTGAATTAAAGTGCAATCGGGTTCATAATTTTTAAATGGAAATATTAAACATGTGTAGTAAATACCACCACATAAGGTGTTGTGGAAACCTGTGGGTGGGATGGAAGGCAACTGGGTATGAAGATACTCAAAACCCACATGTGCTCTTGGGGAGTTAACCATCTCGTTAGAGCAGGAAGAGATCAATGTGAAAAGTTAAATGAAATGTTTCAATAACAGTTCTAGACAGTAGAAGAGCTGTCATAAAACCGTGTACGATTCATTGCCAAAAAAGATTGTTGCTGATGCTAGCTGGCGCAGGATTTCAGAGAAGAAAAAGATCATTTCAAGTTGAAGAAGGGTTGGGGAGACTTTACAGAGAAGGCAGGACCCCAGCTCAGGCTTGAAGGATGCAGAGAAACTGTGAATGGGCAAAGAAAGCACATTAAGAGCCTCGAAGAAAGGCTGGTTGTTTAAAAAAAAAAAAATGTGAGAAACCCTTCAGGATGTTCGAGTGACTGGTTTAGGGAGGGACGCAGTCAGGGCCCATGGGGATGACGCCAGGCTGTAAAGCTGGATTGACTGTTCCAAAGAAAATGGCAGCCAAAAGGTGGAAACGATCCAAGAGGCCATCAATGAATGAACAGATAAACAATATGTGGTATACAGTGGAATATTATTCAGCCTTCAAAGGGAACAAAATTGTGACACATGCTACAATATGGATAAACCTTAAAGACATGATGCTAGGGGAAATAAGCCAGTCACAAAAAGAAAATCCTGTATGATTCCACTTATATGAGATACCTAAAGTAGTCAAATTCACAGAGATGGAAAGTAGAATGGTGGCTGCTAGGGGCTAAGGCGGCAGGGGAAATGCGGAGTTACTGGTTAATGGGCACAGAGTTTCAGTTTTGCAAGATGAAAAGAGTTCTGGAGATGGATGGTGGGAATGGTTATACAACAATGTGATTCTACTTAATACACTGAACTGTACACTTAAAAATGGTTAAGATGGTACATTTTATGTTATATATATTTTACCACACTAAGAAAAAAAATACATTTAAAAACAGAAAGAGAATAGCAGCAGGAAAGTGAAAATATGGACTGGGGTTCAAGAGGGAGCCCAGGGCTGGAGAAAAATTTTGCAGTTGGCCGCAAAAATATGGGCACCATCTTCAGGCTCCAGGCCTGTGAGACCGGCGGGCTCCACATAGTAATTCTACCACTGAGTGGTGAGCAGGTGGTAGACAGAACGCCTCCCCGAATTTTCTTTGGAAATACTGAACTCAATTTAATTTAATGAAGGATCCCTAAAATGTTTTAAAATATCTGACCTTGGAAATGCACTAAGAGTCAGGCTCCTGCAGACACCCCTGACGCCCGCCCTCTCCCCACTGGCCTTACTCAGAGGGATGAGGATACTGAAAGGACACAGCTCAATCCCAGAGAAAATCAAGTGCAGGTTGCGCCTGCGTGGCCCAAGCAGGTGGAGAGCGTTACTTAGCTCAGTAGAGATTGGCAAAGTTGGGCTTCATCTAACAATTCTGTTATCCAGGCATCTACATCTTCCCTAGCTCTGAACGGGGAATCATCGGAGAACAGACCTGACGCACGGCAGACACTTAATTACTATTTGGAGATTCAAATAGATTCATGATGAAATGGCTTTAGACCCTCCAGCAGTTCTGGAGGAAAAATCAGGCTCGTTGAAGGTCTTTTCAGAATTCCTGGGCACCCCTCAATTCTAAACATAAGCCTTTTCCTCTAAATGTGATCCTGACTCCAGAAAGTCCTGGGCTTTGCCTGCCTCTGCCAACGGTAATCTGCAACTCTCGTCATCAGGAAACCTACCTGACAGCAGGTAAGTTGCAGGTAAGTTGGCAGAGCCCTGGCCCCCGAGTTCTGGTCCTCCCACTGACCTTAGGCAGGCCTCCTGGTTAATGACTTGCTGACACGATCATTTTTTTGAGCAGCCTTTTTTTAAAAAACAAAAACAAGTTAACTATAAATATTAAAACTTCTCACCAATGTCACCAATAGGAAAGCTACCTCCCCTGAATTCTCGGGCCCTTCTGCAACAATCGATTCTTCGACACAAATATTTTTAATCTTCAGGTGGATACGGACTGGACATTGGAAGATCAAAAACTATGCCTGGCACACAGGAAGTTTAGATCGTTGTTCATCCAAGCTTGAATTTTTATTTGAGCTTTTCTCAATTTTTCTTTTTATGCATGTTCCCTTATTTCGCTTCATTTTTAATTGAGGAAAAAATGGTTAATATATGAGATCACTTTCACTGCCGGGTCTTATTGGGCTTCAGGCAGCTTTAAGGGCAGACTTTTAAAAAAGAAGAAAAGCATAAAATGCGTCAGGGAAATGGAATTTCTATTTCACTCACAATTTTGCTTTTTAGTTGTTCTAACAACAGTTCAGTGAAAGATGGTTTCCTTATTGTCATTTATTAGCCATGACAGGCAGCAACAATCATCTCAGATACAGCCTCCCTTTGCCACAATCATCTAGTAATGCCTGCAAGGCAAAAGATGGCTCTTTCCTTCTGGAATGCTTTTCCAGAAAAACCCCTTCCTTTCTGGAATGCTTTTCCAGAAAAA
>NC_060288.1:25377083-25418757 GCF_021613505.1 Equus quagga | reverse complement strand
CTTTTCCAGAAAAACCCCTTCCTTTCTGGAATGCTTTTCCAGAAAAATCATTCCTTCTGGAATGCTTTTCCCAAAGGCACCAGTTCAACACAAACCTCTATTAACTGGAACTCTGACATCTGCAGAATTCTCTGCATAGGAAGACTTCACTACTCCTCCAGCGACAGCAGAAACCAAGACATAATTACTCACACTGCTGTCACCAGGAAGTCACGTTCAGCAACATGGTCTATATGCGGAAGCCTTATGTACCCACATCAAGAGGATCACCCCACATAAACCATCCAACCACTGTCGATGGACATACTTCCTTCTTAACAAGAATCCTTCCCTGTTAATCTCCTCCCAACAGGGAAAAGGAAATAAAAAATTTTCACCAAAACCCAATGTAACAAAATGAGACCAAATATAAGATAGTATCAAAATTAAATAAATTAGATGCACTACTGGCTTAGTAGGCCCTAGACCTATTTAGAAATGTGACATAAAAATAACACACTTCTTACCAACCGGGCACACAAGGCATAATTTGCAGCAACATAAAAATCTACTGTATTTTCTATCTTTAAGTTTCTTTGTTGATTTCTTTCTTCTATATACCTTTTATGCATTTTGGAGCAAATAGAAGGCAAGGGTTCGGAAGAGATAAGAGAGAAAAAAATTGAGGAGAGAAAAGAAGAGAGATTTAGAAAGAGAATCAGGTGAGAACGCAGCAGGAGAAGGCAGAATGGGAGCCTGAAGTGTGATGGGGGGGAGGCGGCCTGGGACCTATGAGGCGGCCGCACGTGAGACAAGCAGCAGGGCACACAGGAGAGATGGGTAAGACAGCCTTTCTTCACACCTTCAATCTAGTCCATGAAGATGCTCCACCATCCACCCTGGGGAAAGCACACAGCACCAGGATCTCACACTGTCCTCTGAGCATTAAAACACATGTAACGTGCTTCAAAGACAACACAGAAACGACAGAAATGGAGAGTTCAGCATATAATTATCTTATAAAAATGAACATGCTTCAGCATGGTGGATTTTAATAAGATTTTAATAATACTGGTAAGGAGCCAAATTACAAAATGTCTTAGAACATGGAGTACAAAACCTCAGAGACAAAATAAAAACTCATGAAAATATAAGAGCACTTTAAAACGGTAATAATCTTTAGGGTAAAGAAACCATTTTCTCAACAAAGGTACTGAGCATGTTTAATAAAAATTCAATGAGAATAAAGGCAAGGTGCACAGCCACACATTCCCCAAATCACAGTGATTAGGAAGGTGACATGCGTCAATGAAGGCATGGCCAGGAGCACGAGTGAGCTCCCATCATGGACAGATCTGGAATAACCCACCTTGAGGTGGGCTGAATTTCCTCTCATTTCATTTATAGACAGGAATTCATTTAGTCTGTGGTTGTGGAGCAGCCTTGGAAATGAACCGTGTTGGCGTGTGGAGGAGCGTGGCAACACACTTCCACACTTTCACGTGGTGGAGGCAGGTGATGCCCCGCTCCTCCCAGCCAGACTACCCCCGTTGCAGCCACAGCAGGGCATGGTCTTGGGGAAGACAAGGGGAGACAGGCTGTCTCCTCTGGGAACAACTCATTATTCAGATAAACTAATCTAAGAGCTCTGTGTGACCAGCAAACCCAAAACAAGAAGCAAAAACAAGAGGGGTTCCCCACCCCCAGAGGGACAACCACCTGTGAGCAGCAGGACAGCAGAAGCAGAGAAAGCATCTGGGATTCAGTTATGCTCATCATCTGTCCAGACAGATGAGCCATCCTATCTGGTTTTTTGGGTGGGCGGGTGAGGGTTTCCCTCAACTCTTTAAAGCAAATAGTTTCACGCTATTGTCCTGTGGGTCCTTTTTTTTCCCCCCCAAGGGCACTACTACTATGCTTCATTTGGGCCAGATGTTCACATCAGTGTGTCTGTTCCTCTCGCTAGGAAGACAACAATTATTAATTTGTCCTGCCAACACATGTAACAGTGAAGAGCAGCTCTGAGATGCAGCGGACAACAGATATCTGCGCCCTTCTGCAGAGCCACGAGAATCCCAGCAAACCAGGGGATGGAGCGGGAGGACCCCACTCCAGCCCCCTGCGACAGGCCATCGGCAGGCTCGTTTATTTTAAACTCTAAATCAACAGTTTTAAACAGACACAGATTCCATGTGACAGGGGAGACAGTCAGGAAGATTCGGAGGCTATTTTATACTCTTCAGATGTCTAGCTCTGCGGGACGGGCTATTAAAAAGTTATGTGTAACTGCGAGACGAAAGGCTTTAGCAGCTTTTTAGCACAGGATAATCCCAATCTTCTGGAGATTTAATGAGATGTAACTCACTGAGGCTTCTGAGTCGGTCTGCTGTTAATTGAATCAAAGTCAATGACAATCTTGCTGCACTTTGGTGTGAATTTCCTAAACATAAGAAACAAAACATATAAAGATATTATCCAAGGAGTAGTGAAAGCAATTTGTTTACTTTGGCTTAACCTACATTTTCCAGGGGGAGGAAAAAATTTCCCGGTATTCACTTGATATTTTATCTCCATAAAAGTCAATTAGAGGGCACCATACCGAGAGACACATGGGCCAGAAAAGACTAAGACGAAAACAGATGTGTGGGGTGGCTTGTTCGTACGTTCTTCAGCTGGCTGAGTTCATGAATTATCGGGGAGTCAGAGGGTTTCTAACAAGTTAGCTGCACAACACCACGTCCGATTACTAGTTTTCCCACCAGACTGATCTCCTTTTCTAGGAAATTTCTGCAGCCAACTTGGAAATCGCTCTAAAGCAAAGAAGAGTAAATTTTCTCTTGCCTCTTGTACATTACGTAGCAAAAAAACAGCTAGCTTTAGCGAGGAGTAATTTTTAAAATTGTCTTCTAAAAACACAGAAGTACAATAAACCCACTATATATTTTTTTACTTATTAAGCTGCCTTCTAAAACAGTTAAAAAGAAAATATTTGAGGACTAAACATATTCTTTAAAAATCAGTAAATAGTAAATATCTAATTATTATGATGTAGGTAATTTGGGTTTAAAGTCTCATAAGGTACAAAAGTTTGAGAGATTCATTACATACAACCTACATCCCTAATGATGAATAGGAGATAGGTATGTTACTGCTTATAAGAACCTCGCTGCTGACCACAAATATCATGAAGGACCTGCTTTCAAAGCTTTCAGTCTCAAAAGAAGTTTCCACCATGAATCAAAGCTGGGTGAACTCACTTGCAAGGAAAACACACCTCCCAATCTTTGCCTATCAAAGATAATCATAAAAATCTAAGTGACTTCAAATCTCAATTTAAAACATTGCTGTAGAAAGCATTCCTGGTGTTTCAACCTGGCAGGTTACTTTCATCCTAAATTATCTATGCCAGAGTGGTTACATTTGCAAAATTTACAAAGGTTCAATGTTAACATTATAAAATGTGTGAATTTTAAAAATTTCTTGCTACTAGAATAATTAGTCCAAGCCGTGGAAAGCTACTAACATTAAAGTGCAATCATTAGACAGACTGTCTTCAGATGCTTCTGTCACTGCTCTTAAAAATCTACCCCTAAAATAATCTTCAGATCGTTAGCCCATCACATTTAAAAAGATGCTTCCAAGTGTGGAAGTCAGGCATCACAAGGAGAAATGAAACATCAGACAAGGTCGAGGATGTTTCTTCATCAGCCCTTCATACCGCCTCCCCCTTCCCAGTTCTTCCGACTTACCTGAAGGTAACCCCAGCCATATCAAACAAGAGCCTGGCAGCGGTTGCCTCATCGCTATCATGGTATTTATCAGACATGAAAATAACTTCTTTGATACCTTAAAAGGCAACAACAGAAGAAGCCCCATTACTACATGTGCACAGAGTACTGCCACAGACACGCAGAAGCAGACGGGGCCCTGGTACTGTTCATGATTAATCACCTTTTCCCAGTGTGCGTGCACACAGTGTCCAGTTACGGAAATATATATCCGCTGCTTTCGAATACAACAAGGAGGGGTTCTATTTAATCTGCCCTCCAGTCTTCAGAGATCTTTTTTTTTTAACAAATGCAAAGTGGAAATATGTCAAGCAGTCAAGCCTTGATCCGATTAGCAAATTTTCTTTACTGCAGGCAATCAAATATTCTTGATTCACTAGGCAACGACTGTTAACTCAAAAGGCTAATGGGGGGCATGGAGAGTGCTGGCAAAATCAGAGATCAGGGGGCTGGCCGGTGGCGCAGCAGTTAAGTTCACATGTTCCGCTTCGGTGGATCAGGGTTCACTGGTTCAGATCCCGGGTGGGGACACGGCACTGCTCATCAAGCCATGCTGTGGCAGGCATCCCACATATAAAGTAGAGGCAGATGGGCGTGGATGTTAGCTCAGGGCCAGTCTTCCTCAGCAAAAAGAGGAAGATTGGCGGCAGATGTTAGCTCAGGCTAATCTTCCTCAAAAAAACCCATCAGAGATCAGTCCACCCCGTGCTTCCAAGAACGGCTCTGCAGACCAATTCAAGCCAGCTCCACGGAGAGCAGATCTGTTTTCTTCTCCTGCCTCACCAGGCAATACTAGCCTGAGAGCCAAGAATCTGGAGGGCCCTCGACGCCCCACTCTGCCCCTCCACCAGCCTCTGAAGGGACCACAGGAAGCTGGCCTCGCAGGACACACTGCTCTTCCCACATGCCTGCTGCCACCTCTATGCACAGGAAAACTCCTGAAGGATTGGGCACCAGCAATGAGGGAGCCCACGACATTCCCTGACGGAGGCCTTTGATTCAATACCACCAGACCCCTTCTGCTCAGAGATCCAGCGGCAGCTGCTTTACACCACACATCTGGCTAACACGATAAATCTTGAAATCTCAAGCCGGGAGTTTTATGGCGTTAAAATGTAGCTGAATCTTAGACGTGACAGTTTGAAAAAGGTGAAATATTCAGAATACAATGGTGTAGATTTATATACGAACCGTCATGTAAGAAAAACTTAGAGTACTACCGTTTGAGTCTCACGACAATTTATATGCAAAGATACGTTTAGGTCCTCAGATATGTACCATATATTAGAGACAAATTAAAATTTCATATACAGACTCCCGGCTGACCTTGTTTCTGACAGAAGTTCATTTCTCTCCCTCCCCCCTAATCTATGCACAATATGTCAGAGAATAGTCAATTGACAGTAATTATATGCAATGCCGGTGGTGTTTTTTTTGGCAGCTTGCAGTTTAAGAAGTTGCAAACTAAATTAAAAACATGCTAAGAATCACAGAGGATGCAATTAGTCAGAGAATACCTGGCACCATTCAAAAACAAAACACGGGGACTATCTTGCAAAGTTGATGGTGCAATTAAGTTAGATCTAAACAACGGCACGTGAAGATCAAACGCGACGGCAACGAGCTCCTGACAACAGGCAGCAACGCAAATGTGACAAATGGAAGCGGCGGGTTCTTACCTGCCTGGATGATGAGCTTAGCACACTCATTGCACGGGAACAAGGCGACGTACATGGTACAGCCCTTCACGTCGGCCGAGTTTTTGTTCATAATGGCATTGAGCTCGGCATGGCACACTGTGGGTTGGAAAGAGAAAGAAAAGAAAAATTTAGATTGCAGCTCATGAGGAATTTACTAACAGTGTTGAAGCATGCCATTCGCCCCTCTGAAATAACATATCATAGACTCAATTAAAAGAAGTTTGATTAGAAATGGAAAATACAGAGAATATCAAATGAGGGCCACGGCATATGACAGGTTGGCAATTAGCCACAAAACCGTTCACGGCAGCAGCCCTCGGTCTGTAAGCACCCAGAGCCACCAGGAGGGGCCGAGGTCAAGTGCCGTCACCCACCCTGAGCGGAGCCATAGCTCACGGCTCCACAAGACCCTGGGGGAAGGAACTGCCCACATAAAATGGCTCATTTGTGCGTTGATATGCACACGCAGGAATATTCGCTGTGGCCGTTATGAGGGCAGGGAGCAATTTTAAGAGCAAGAGAATCAAGAAGTGAAGCCAAGCATTTCTGTCCCGAGGGATCTGCTGCACCTCATGGTTCTCAGCCGGCATCCACTCAAGAAAAACGCCAGCGGGGAATCAGCAGCTTGTCTTTTATTAGAAAAATATTCAGCCGGTGGATGGCAATGAGAAAGTCAAGTTCTTACTCTACACCAACGATCCCCAAACGGGGTCCAAGGTCAGCCCCAGACTCGCCTGAATTCAAGATTAAAGGGAGCATCCTCTCTCCTCTCCTGCACCTGTCAGAGCCAGCCCATCTTCCCAGGCCGTTTAGCTAGGTGCTCCCCCCACCTAAGCCACAGGGCGCACCTCCTCTCCAGAAAGCGGGTAGTCCTCACAGCTCTGAGTTTGGAATCCCTACCTGCCTTGTGAGGTCGCTGCACCACCATCTTATATCGCCATTTAATTTTCTGGGGGCATTCTCTAAAAGCACATCATAATCTCCTTGTGGCAGTGATTCAGAAACTTGTCTGCATGTTGGGATCCCCCGGGGAGCTTCCAAACCACCACATCTGGAGACTGTGATGGTCTGGGGCGTGGCCTGGGTTTTGGACTTTTAAAGAAATTCCCACCTGATTGTACCGAGCAGACAGCTTTAGGGAACTATGCCTTACAGAATCCTCTGGCACGCCAAGGGGGCTTAACACATGCTATGCACACAAGTGCTAAAATAAATGTTTGTTGAACAGATTAATGAACGACCATCTGGCAGTGGTCCAAATCATACAAAACTCCTGGAATTATAAATCTGGGGGCTTTCAAGGGTCTCCCCTACCCTTTCCCACCCACCAACCTTCCACACTTAACATCTTCTTCCAGGAGTGTTGGGCCTTAAGTGAAAAGAGGCCTGGACTCGTGGCTCTCGCACGTTTTAGCTGTGACGTACTCAGCCAATGACCCTTTACTGAGTGCGTGCTCTAGCTCAGACAGGATACAGACCCTGGTCCCGCTTCGTGCCCAGGCCTCCCGTTTTCAGGGGGAATTGCAGCTGTCTATGTGTGCCTGTGTCCCGCAGCAGCTCTGCAATGCTGCAGGCAGACAGTTGACCTCAGGTCCTCCCAGGAAACGCTGGGAGTGCTCACTTCAGTTTAGGAATACCATGACGTAGGAGGTCTCACTTGTGTGTGGAATGAACAGTCTGCCATTATAAGAAAATCTGAAGATTAAAAAAAGCTGCGTTTATAACCAGATCACAGCCATCAGAGAATAATCCCCACTGGCCACAGAGGGACCTGAGCCACTGGCCCATAAACCCCAAGGGGGTGGGAGGATGAGGGAAGAGAAGAGAAAGGCTCTTGCTTACTCACTCACGCTTAGTGGCAAGTAGTCACCTTCCCTGGTGACCAGGACGTTCCCAAGCTGGGATTAACACTGCTCGGTGTTAAAAACAATTAGATGTAATTGTTTCTTTTATTTTCCTCTTGAGGGCAGAGGCCAGTCTCCTAGATTCTTTGTAACTCCCTCAGAGTCTAACGCGATGCCATGAACACGATGCGTGTTAAATATTTATCGAACGAATAAAGGAGGAAATGCAGACTCCAATTATTGATGGCGACGTTGGGAAATACAGAAAGTCCTCTCAAATTCAAATACCAAAAATATGCTTTCCCATCTAATAAATATTTTTTGCTGGTGTTGGTATTAATATTCAGAACTACAGAGTTTCTGAATCTGTTAGGAACGCCTATTATATTGTCCTCTTTCGAATCTCTAAAAATTGTCACATTGACTGTAACTATCTTCCTCTAATTCATCCAAGGCAGTTTGGGGCAAAATTTAACCTTACATGCCTGGGCTCATTAATGAAAATTACCATATGAAACAGATTCTCTGGGGCAGCATCTGACATCCCCGTATAAAGAGTGGTTTATAGAAATAACACACAGGATTATAAAGAGACTTCCTTTCTCTTAAGTACAAAATCGCAAGATGAAAAATACAAAGCTTGTTAGAGAAAGATGAGAGGTACTGGGCAGTAAGAAGGGCGAGTGCCAGGCACACGAGACTCTTTAGAAGGAGCAGTTCACGGTCCCCGATCCCACCAATTCAAAACCAGACAGCGACAGAAACAAAACTCAAGCGTTCCATCTTCACTCGACCTCTCCTGCTCCCCCTGCACCCCTTCAACTTCAGACACCACAAACGCCTTCTCCAGCCTCGCCCAGAGCCCCCTTGGCCACCAAACATGGTCTGATTAAGACTGGCTTCCTGAGCCTGCACCCAGGGGGTTCAGGGGAGAAACCCCACCCCAGGGACGCACCTGACACCTCAGCCCGGGCCCTCCCACCTGTAACTCCCCATGCGCTGTCTGTGCAGATCCCAAAGTCCGTAAGGCTTCACGTTTCTGGCCTGGCACTGGCCTCTGAGATGCACGATCTCCAGCCTCTGTGGCTCTGACCCTCTGCTTCCCCTCAGACCTAGACCCCTACACTGTCCTCAAAGAGGAAACTGGGCAGACTACCGTGACGACCGTCCACTCGCTGTGTTTAACATCGGTCACTCAGAGCGGAGTCTGAGGGCTTCTTCACCTGAACTGGCCGTCTACACTGATCAAATCACAGGGACCTGCGGAATCTGCTTCAGGCCACCAAGAGCACTCAAGGGCGAGCACGCCTGGCGGGTGACGGGCTTGCTCCGGGGCCCGGCGAGCCCAACCACAAGGCCGAGTGTCTTCCCCCTTGTATTCCCCACCTGGCGGGCAAGTGTGGAGAAAGCTTTCTAACAAGAGTCAGCACCACAGTTCAAGGCCCAGTTTTGCCACCTAAAGCTGTGTGGCCCTTGACAAGCGCATGCATACGTGCTCTTTCTGGCTGCAGGAGGTAACACTGGCTCTGAAAATGCATTTCCAACGAACTAAATAAAAGCAATTTTTAAAATACCAAGATTTTTAGCTTTTTCCTCATGTGTCCAGTTTCGTTCCTCCATCCTCTAGAAAGGCTGATCTTCATTAAGACAGGCTCTCCACAACAGACCAGGAGTCTTCTCTATCTCCAAAGACAAGGTCCATCTCTCAGCCCCGGCTCTCACTCTCTGATAGCACTCACTGGCTTCCCTCTACTCCATTTCTCTCTTTTTTTTTTTTTTTTGTGAGGAAGATTGGCCCTGAGCTAACATCTGTGTCAATCTTCCTTTATTTTGTATGTGGGATAACACCACAGCATGGCTTGATGAGTGGTGTGTAGGTCCCCACCCAGGATTCAGACACATGAACCCCTGGCCACCAAAGCAGAGTGCAAGAACTTAACCACGATGCCACTGAGCTGGCCCCCATTTCTCTTCTCCTTTACACATGCATACTTATTCCCCATTCTGAAGAGGCCAACTTTTCAGCTTTTTGGTCTCTTTTCTTCTTCCTTTCAAGATGAAATTGTCCTGTCTAGAACTGCTACTCAAATTCATTTTTTTTAAATAATCATCTCTTGACTTTGTAACGCATATATAACCTCTAGTTTTCTCTAAAACAACACTTTTCAAACTGTGGGTCTTGAAATCAGTTTAGTGAGTTACAAGCAGCATTTTTTTCCTTTTTAATGAAATGGATGAAAAGAGAAGGGAAGAGCTCAGAATGCCTCCCACATGGTGAGATTAAGTACTGTTCCTAAAAACTCTTTCAGGTGTAAACTATGTTTGCTGGGTCACGATGTAAAAAGTTTGAGAAACACTACTCTATGCAAACCTGTTGGCCTCTGTAAAATGATAGTAAATGTTTACAACCATTTAAAAAAAAAAAAAAAGCCCTGATTTGCAGCATCTGCCAATTTCTATGGTGTAAATATGCCCCATATGGCCAATTTCAAGCTCCCAACACGACACGGGGTTGGGAAGAGATGCACAATTTGCTCTGGTGAGCTGCTCAGATCCAGCTGCCACACATGCTGGATGGCCTCATCTCCCCTAAACGCAAAGTCTCTGGTCGCTGTCTCTGGATTCACTGCTCTCCCGGCCCTTGACGAGTGACTACTCTCCGCTCTAAACCCCATCAGGATCACAGACTCTTTGGGGTCTCCTTCTAGTTTTCTGTGGGTCTTTTTATCGCTTTTCTGGGCGTTTCCCAAGGTTCAATCCTACTCTTTGTCTCCTGTAATCACTGACTTTAAGAATTCATACATTCTCAGATAGCGGATCTGTTTGTAAAACCCTGAAATCCACATTTCTAACCCAAATGTCCCATCTGTTCCTCATATCTTTTCTTTGGGTGGTCTGAGGCTTCTCTGTAACTCTTCTCACTATGATAAACATTCCACAGATATGTGACAGCAATAAATTAAAGAATGAATTTCTCTTTTTCTAGTGGTAGCATTTTTATTCTGTTGCCTAGGAATACCCACAGCAAGAGCTACAAACATACGAGTGCTAAAACCAACCAAGGAGGGGTGGTTCTGTGAGTGATCCAGATGAGCAGTTTTGTTTCTGTGTGTGCGAGGAAGATTGGCCCTGAGCTAATATCTGTTGCCAATCTTCCTCTTTTTGCTTGAGGAGGATTGTCGCTGAGCTAACAACATCTGTGCCAATCTTCTCTATTGTATGTGGGTTGCCACCACAGCATGGCTTGACAAGTGGTGCTAGGTCCGCACCTGGGATCCGAACCTGCGAACCCTGGGCTGCCAAAGCAGAGCGCATGAACTTAACCACTACACCACTGAGATGAGCAGAGTTTTTATATTCATAGTAGGAATAAAGACCACGTATTCCAAAGATACACCATGTCTAGGAAGTATTCACAAGATAGCTAACTTATCAAAAAAAAAAAAGACAAATTTTCCAACTATCTACCTAGAATTACTCATCTATGGCTAAGCAATAAGCAAAAGAAATCTCCAAATACTACAAGTATATCTGATAAGCATAAAGAGCGGCACAAAACCCTTCAATTATTCTCCACATTGTTTAAAAGGAAAAGAATCAAATGCTGAAAATACCAGATTAATGCTTATAAAGTTCTTGATCGCCAGAAAGAGAACCTCTGTTTCAGGTAATTATAAGACAATTCATATGCTGTGGGGTTTTTTTTTTTTCCCTTTCTATTACGAACTGTCAGAATTCAGAACTGCATTAACCTTGGACCACTGAGAAGAGATTGTCTAATTAGAAAACTGTATTTTTCAAATTCCCCCTCACGAGGACTTGATTAATCCCCACTGTCTCAGGTAGGCGGTTCTCTAGAAGTTTGACAAATTAACAGGATATACTCCATCCTCGGTTAGGTTTAAGACATTCAACATTTTATAGACTCTCACCTCATGTGATGTAAGACCAATACCATGTCTATTTTAGACGGCAGTAGTATTAAGGTTACTTAAATAGGTCTGAATAACGCTACACAAAATCTAATGGCTGCAGAAATAATTTAGCAGAAATAGGGTGACTCTACCCTCAGCTGATCCTCACGTGCTATCAGGAGGACATGATGATAAAATGTGGAGTCAGGAAAACTAAGTTTCTATTCCAGTTAAAAGAACTCCCCAGATTGTTTGAAATTCCTCATTTTTAGCAGTGTAAGATTTTACTTGAAGAAAATGACTTCCTCCGGCCTGAGCGAGATTCTGCCAAGGCTGACCCGAACAGTGGGCAGCCTGGTGTGGCTGCTCTGTCAGGGTCGCGTTAGAGGGCCGATGCAAACCACCTGCTGCCGCTTAGCCCAGACCTGCACCAACTCCTGCCAACACTGTCCAGGCTGCCAACACTGCCAACGCTTCTCTACCCCCGATTGATGACTGAGAAGGTTCTTGGGCTGTGCGGCCACACACAGTCAGTTCGGCTCACTGACAAGACAGAGGGTCAGGACTCAAGAGCCAAGAAGTGTCTGCTCATGGCTTTCTGGAATGAAAAGGTGGGAAGCTTTGCCCTGCGATTAATAATTGACACGAAAGGGGGTACTGGAGTCCAAGGTTGACCTGTGCTTTCTTTTTTTTCTCCCCTGCCTTGGAAGATTCACCCTGAGCTAACGTCTGTGCCAGTCTTCCTCTATGTTGTACGTGGGTTGCTGCCACAGCATGGCTGCTGACAAGCGGTACAGGTCCGTGCCTGGGAACCGAACCCAGGCTGCCAGAGCGGAGTGCGCCAAACTTAAACCACTAGCCCATGGGGCTGGCCCCCAATCTGTGCTTTTTAAAAAATAACTCAGCATTAATTTTTATAAGATATTCCACTTCTATTCTGATGACAAAGCTTTTTGTCATTACTTCTTCAAATTAGGGTCTAAGCATTTTTTGCTCCTGGGATCCTATAGGTATCAGTCACTAAATCTGGGCACATCTCTCTCTCGGAGCACCAGGCACCCCCTCCCCTGTGCTCGATGCCCCACAGACGCCTGGTGGCCACTTCCACTGAGGGGTGGGGCACATACACAGTCCTAACAGATCCCTTTAGAGAACTGTTCACTGCTTCTGGAGCTAAAATGGAATTTCAACGACTTATTTCTTAATTATTGAAAGATACCCTGACAGGGCCTCATATATCACTGCCAGCCTCCAAAGTACCTGTCCTTCAAGTCAATAATTTAACAACAGAGTCGCCTCTAAATCCAAGCCCCCCCCCACCCACCCCCCCCCCCCCACCCCCCCCAAAGGTTATAAAATGCTCATTCTTATGGCTTTCCCCCAAATCCAAAGCAAACATTGCTAGAATTTAGCCCCAAACAACCTTACTCCTCTAGCTCATCTATCTATAAAGTAGCAACTCGACTCATTATGAGAGTTGTCAAAGGATGTGAGATAAAGGTGGGGGAGGGGAGAGGGAGAACCAACCTAGAAACAAACAGGTGCATCATTCTCTAAGACAATCCCCACCCGACAGGCCCGGCCAACCATGCCCGCCCTTCACAGCCTCTGCTCCCAGCTGCTCTGCCCCAGAGCTCCTGCCCATGGGCCTCCTCCAGGACAATTCTTGGAGTCCTCCAAAGCCTACTGCACTCTCATGGCTCCTCACACAGAGCTGTGATCCTGGCCAGAGAAGCATCACTTTGTCTGGGGCTGGAGCGGGGAGAGAAGATGATGCTAAACTGTAGACGTTTCCCATGGATGTACAGAGGGAAGTTCTGGCTCCCAACCCTGTCGGGCCCAGGCAGAGGGCTCACAGAAGGTGATATGGGGCGCAGGAGCGGAAGTCCAGTCCCCTTGGAGCTCACGCCCTGCCTGGCAGGAGACCCCCACACACAGAAACAACCAGAGCCCCGAGCACAGGCTACCAGCGCTGCAGGAGAAGGGCCACGGGAGAAGGGAAGGGCTGCCCAAATCCAGGAAACGAGAGGTTACGCACCGTTTGCAGGGAGATGGGGAACGGGACCTGCAGGTAATATTATTTCTGGAGAAAAAAGGTATTTGGATTCCAAACGGCTTTTCAGAACAAAGGGGGTCTACACCCTGGGATCTGCCAACACAAAGGTTCCCGTCCCAGCCTCTCTCCCCTACAGACAGGAATAATAATAGCTCTCTCCCTATCTCACAGGGTTACAATGAAGAGCGCGCGAGGAAAACGGTAGGAAAAAGCACTGTGAACTAGAAAGAACTCTGCAAATGAAGCCATTGTCACCAACAGTCAGAACTGGGCTTGTTTTCTGAGAACAGACAGCCTCAGCCCTTGCTGGTCCTCGCTGTGATGAAGACCTGGGGGACTCGGGAGCCAGGACAGGGGACAGATGACAGCACTTCTGTTTCCCCTGACCACACCCCAACCACTCCACTCCATGTGCTGAGATTCAAACACCACTGCCCCCGGCCCACCCCATGCACAGTTAGTGGCCTTTCTATCCCGAAGACAAAGTAACTGGGCCCCACCACCTTCTGGTATCGAGGGACACCCAATTCCAGCGGAGAGACGTTTGTCATTACAGTGTAAGTTTGCACGCGAACTAAAAACAGGTCATAGTGGTAATGTGGAGGAACCCAGCCCTGTCCTGGAAAATGTCTGGCGCCTGTGCTGTTACCACCCTGCGCCCAGAGAGGAGTCTCTTCCAGAAGAACAAGACAGCAGAAAGGCATTCCGGCCAGGTCTGGAAGAAGGAGACGAGCCGCTCACTTAAAAGGGAGTCAGATCCCCGAGGCTCTGGGTGAAGCCCCGATTCCCAGGGCACCCCACCTGCCGAGGGCCCAGGCCCCAGGGAGCAAGGCAGCATTTACTTCCCATCTCCACTCCTGGGACAATGCCTTTGGGCTTGTCGGATGCACCTGCTTCTTGGAGCCATCCCACAGCTCTGCCTTTCCCTGTTCCTGCCTCCCCCACCTGCTGGTTCTATGACCTTCCACACCTATGAAGCCTCAGCCTCCTGGCCTGCGAAATGGAGAGAAAAATCCCTACCTCCCAGAACCGTCTCAAAGACTAAAATCTGTGACGAGGCCAGCACAGACGGCCCTGATAAATGACTGTGCTCCCTAACCTCTCCTGCGGGGGTCGTCCACCCGAGACCAGGCAGTCCTGGGAGGTGCAGCTCAGCTGGACTGGGAGAACAGACACTTCTTTCTCTCTCTCTGCTAGTCTGGTCCCTGTCCCCTGCCCCCTTCCTGGCTGCCTCTTGCTAAGGCTGCTGGCAGCAGCTCGCGCACCCAGGGGAGCCACTTAGCCCCAATGGTAGTGCTTAGGGCTAAAGAGATTTCTGACTGTGGTGTTTCCATTATTGATAATAAAGCCCCCAGAACTCTAATTACACTGCTTCCCTGTGTGCTCAGGGCACACAATCAGGTCAGAAGGAGGAGGATGTGGAAATCCTGCATTTCATCGATGGGTGAGCCATGGCCAGCTCTATTCCTACTGTTCATGTGAAATACATGTTTGATGCCTAAAAGGCACCAAAAAAACACGAATAG
Source organism: Equus quagga (assembly GCF_021613505.1). Lineage (NCBI taxonomy): Eukaryota > Metazoa > Chordata > Mammalia > Perissodactyla > Equidae > Equus > Equus quagga. The sequence goes on along the minus strand of NC_060288.1, from coordinate 25,403,950 downwards.
AAACAGAACATGAATCACGGTTTGACAGCTTTGTCATGCAAATAAGACACTATAAAACTTCAAAGCTTCCCTCTTGCGTCAATAGCTGATTTTAAAGGGTAAACTGGGACTGAGCACTGAGCACTGAAACAGGAGTCGGATGTGTGTTCTAATTAATTCCGGCTCTACCAGGCACGCTCCAGGCAACTCACTGATCCTGTTTCAGTGTACAGAAAACGGGGCTCAACTGACCCAAAGCAGGATTCTGAGATGAGCCACGAGCCCCTGACACTGCCCTAGATTCCTAGGCCATTTCTCCAGTTGGCCATTCCCATGCCACTCGATCTGTTCTTCCTTCCTCCCCAGTGTCCAAGCCTGCTCACGCTCCTCGCCACCCTCTTTCAGCTGACAACCTTGCCTCATGCTTTACTGAGATGCTGCAGTTGTACACATCCCCACCTGCAACTCCACAAACCTTTGTGCCAGCTGTCACCCGCCCGCCCTGCACCCCCACTCAGAGCCCCTCCTCTTGCTCCTAATCAATGTGCTTGGGAGGCCATCCCCTCTCACATCCTCACAGACCTCGCCTCTTCCCCCCTTTCTGGTTCATCAGTCTCTCCCTCTACTGGATTATTTGCATCAGCAAACAAATGTCTGCTGCAAAAACAGATTCTCCCCTCGTACAAACAATATAAGCGTTTCTCTTGGCCCCATCTCCCCTCCGAGCCACCACCCTATCGTTCTGCTCTCTTCACAAACATCTCCAAACCATATCTATATACTGTCCCCACTTCCTAACCTTCTGTTCTTCCTTCAACTGGCTCCACCGTCAACAACAACCGCCATGTTGCCAAACCCCATGGAGCTTGTTCAATCTTCTTAGATCTCCCAGCAGCCTTTGATGTGGCTGACCACGCCCTCCTCCTTCAAACCTCGCTGTGTGTGTTCCCTGATGTCATGCGCCTTCTTTGCAGGCCCTTTGGCCTCCACCCAACCTCTACACGTTGCAGTTCTCGGGGATCAGGCCGGGGTCCAGCCTTTGCACACTCTCCCTACATCACCTCCCCCCTTCTGAGGGCACTGATGTCACCCAAAAGCCAAACATGCCGATAGCGACATCTCCAACCTAGACCTCTCCCCCCACTCATATACCCAACCTGACACCTTCACTGGGAGCTCTTACAGACAATTCAACTTCAGGGGTCCAAATCGTCCTCGAGCTTCCCCCAAACCTGGGTGCTCAGGCTGGACCTGTCTGGGAGGAGTCGATCTCCCTCCCTCACCTCATATCACCCAGCCCTCTTGATGCTGCCTCCAAAATGTACCCTCTATTCACCCAGTCCTCTCCATCCCCCGCACTCCCATCTCCTCTACGGCCCCCTCACCCCGGTCTACTGCAGTTACCTCATGGCTGGTATACTGTTTCCCCTCTTGCAACTGAACAATCCAATCCATACACCAATGTAATCTTTTAAATCCAAACTCCCTACCCAGAGGCCCTCCACCTCGCCTTACTACTCCAGCCTTCACCACTAAGCTTGGGCCAAATCCTTTCCTTTGCACACAATGCTCCAAGTGCCTTCCAGCCTGAGGGCCTTCACCCTAGCGAGTGGGATGCTCTTCGCATCCCCAGACACCGACTACCCCATCTCCACCTGTGGGGACCCATCTAATCCTTCAGATCTCAGCTTCAAAGTCACTTCCTCAGAAAGGAACATTCAATGATATGTTTATTTCACTGATGTCTGCCTCCTACACTATTAGTCTGCAAACTCCTTGAAAATAGAGACCATGTATATTTTATTTAGCACTGCAGACTGCCTGGCAGAGAACACATATTATAGACGTCCTGTAAGTATTTGCTGAGTAAATGAACAACTCCGTGTGAACGTACTCTGAAAAACGTGATGTTTTATAAAATTAGTTATAATTTTTAAAAAGGAAGTAAGATGACTCGAGAACTCCACCATCACCAACAGACAACTCAAACTGATAAAGGAAGGGATGACTCACTAGTATTTATTCCAATTCCTAAAAAATTATAACTCACTTTGCAGAAGGGAAAACGACAATGAGGAATTCTGCTTCCCTTTTTCACCTAAACTCAAAATTAATGGCATTTTGAACAAAGTCTTTTAATTGCAGAATTAAAAAATTCATGCTCAGTTATCATATTCAATATTTTAAATTTACTATGGCATCTATCATTTGAAAGAAGCACAGAGATAAAATTTATACCTCCACTAACTGGCTAGTCCCTACCCTCCCGACAACGCGAGCAGAGGGAACATGGGCCATTCTCAAAGCCTAACTCCCTCGTTTTCCCAATATTCTCCATTTATCACGGGATTTCCCGATGCCAGGCAAGGATCCACGCTTCAATGGACATTGTCACATTGAGCACTTCACCAAAAGATGTCTAAAGTCCTTTCTTTCTATTTGGTCTTAGAATAACCTCTTGTCTCTGAAGAGTTCTAAGTATGCCTCCCCTATTGAGATATTTTCTTGTACTTAGACATGGAGCTTTTTCTTCATTGCTGTCCTCCAACCTTTTGTCATCCAATGTCTTCTGATCCCCATACTGGTGGGTTAACTTGCACTCTTCAACTGCCCCCTGTTTGTGCGTACCGTCTCTATCCAGTTCACATTCACCTTAGAACTGGAGCAGATCTGAAGGGCTGGAACGAGGGCGGGAATGAAGCCCGTTTCTCTCGATTGATTTGTCCACACGCACAGATGCGTATTCTCTCTGTGTCACGGCCACCAACAGCTTTTGACAGCTCTGTAGCTTTCACCCAGGATGCTTTTAGAATCAGCACCCTAATCTAAGGCCATCAAAGCCACAATGTTTAATTTTTCCTTAGAATTACAGAACTGGAGGAGTCCTCAGTGATCATTTATTTCATAAAGACACAGAGAAATAAATTTCAAGTCAGATATCAAACAACCCTACAATCACTGGTATAAACACCCCACACCTGGAACCAGGCTGTGGCTGGCCAGTCCAGGATTCTGTCACTTGAATCTGATCATTGTTGTTTTAAGCACTGTGGGGCTTTTCTTAGCCAATATGCATATTAAAGGAATGTACAGTCCCACCCAAGCATAAAACAAAAGTCCTAAGAAGTAAAAGTAAAAAGCAATATATATATATGCAAAATCTCTAGGAACCAGGTTTATTGAATATTTCTGGAAGCAAACAATATACACAAATTCTACTTTAATAACAGTATTAACAAAGCTTATGAAAGAGCTATTCTTGACAAAAGAAACTCAAAATAAAATAAAACCTTACGGGCCGACCCCGTGGCTGAGCAGTTAAGTTCATGTGCTCAGCTTCCATGGCCCAGGGTTTCACCAGTCAGGATCCTGGGCACGGACCTAGCACCGCTCATCAAGCCATGCTGAGGCAGCATCCCACATAGCAGAACTAGAAGGACCTGCAACTAGAATATACAACTACGCACCAGGGAGCTTTGGGAGCAGAAGAAAAAATAAAAAAAATAAAACCTTAGTGGCCAGCCTGGTGGCATAGCAGTTAAGTTTGCATGCTCTGCTTTGGCGGCCTGGGGTTTGCCAGTTCGGATCCCAGGTGTGGACCTATGCACTGCTTATCAAGCCATGCTATGGCAGGTGTCCCACATATGAAATAGAGGAAGATGGGCAGGGATGTTAGCTCATGGCCAATCTTCCTCAGCAAAAAAAGAAGGATTGGTGGCAGATGTTAGCTCACGGCTAATCTTCCTCAAAATAAAATAAAATGAAACCTTAGTCATTCAGGCCAATTTCAGAGAAGATCAGTCAAAATCAGCATAAATGACACAGAATAGATCAATAGAACAAAGACCATGAGGTCCCTCATTTTCAGCTGCTCCCTGTAACCACCCTGCATGGTAACCCAGTGTCCGAGCAAAGACTCATCAACCTTAAAGAATGAAAGAAGTTACACTTCTCATTAGGAATGTCCATTCGCATTCAGATAATTAATGTGCTTACACACTTACCACAATCTAAAGTAGGTTGAATGAGGCCCTGAAATGTTATTGAGGCTATTAATTTCTCAATAAATCTTTTCTTTTGAGAAGAATACAAAAAAAAAAAAATTTCAGCCCATGTCTAGTCATCAACCTGGGAATCATTAACCTTGAATTATTTTATAACTTTATTACAAACTTCCATGAGGCAAACTGACTTTTTATAAAATACACAAAATGCGTATTTTCATGCATAGATGTGATCCCATAGATGAGCATTTTAGCTTTTTCTAGATTTGCTCTTCAGAACATGAAGTTATTTGTTATCATACATCCTTTGTAGATATTCATAGTGAAATAGTAATCTCTAGCTCTTCAAAAATAATTAAGGCAAAATCTATACATTAAGATATATATAGTAATAATCAAATAAGTTAACCAAAAAAATCATGATTTATTCTTTTCTGAAGACTGTTTATAAACAATTATACCTGAAAGTGAAACTCACCTATATCAAGCTGGTTAATTTTCAAGGGAGCTTCATACATAAGCTACTGGGTCTCCTTGTTTTTTTAAAACACCACACAATGAACCTGAGTTTGCCCCTTGATTCATAAAAACAATCTATCTTAATTTCTTTCCTGCAAACTTGTGCAAAGGTTTTCCACTGATTATATTAGTTCTTTTGTACAAAAGTCTTTAATGAGACCCACTGTCAGGCCACAACTACCAGATGGCCAGGCAGGGGAGGGATGGCAGGAAGCTGTACGTGAAATTAGAATTCTGCAGGAAGAGAAACAGCAAATCATCAGATCCACAGATCTGCCTAGCAAAACCAGAGGGCATTCAATTTCAACTGGCTGAAGGAACAAATTTGATCTTAATTACTAAGAAGCTCTTACAAGTTGTGTGGGAGTCACAGCTTTAGAAGGATCAGTCTCCTAACTTCTTGATAAATTAGCTTCTCAAGACTAACCTTTTGGATGCCAAAGAAATATATCACAGGCATGGCAGTCAGGAAAATGTCAGTGTTCAAGGGGGTAAGGTAAATGGCTCAGTAATCACTAAAATGACATCAATGCATGCTTAACGATATGCTAAATCTGAAAAGTAAAGATTACATTTAAATATAAAATTTAAAGAGGCAGTGCCACACACTGGCAAAACTATTTTAAGTTGCCACACTGAACTCTCGCCTTAATCAAGTCCAGCATTTCCCCTTCAGCGTTATATCCTTTTTAGAGTTTTCCTGCAGAAATATGAACCGACTCTGGAAAGAGCCCCACGTCTCCATTTCTGCCCCAGGCATCTAGAGTTTGGCTGCCACTCATTCCTGGGACATCAAGACTATGGTCCCTTCCACGATGAGCAGGTATGATGCAACAGGCCAAGTCATCCTGGCTTCTTGACTGATGGGGATGGAAGAGGAGGCCAAGCAAAGAGGCACGCTTACCCACAAATCCCTTGGCCAACAGGAAACAGCATGGCGGGAAAACTCATGCAAGTTTGATGAACTTGGGGAGCACCATTAAAATGTGAAGTTTAACAATGGCTCTCAAGGATGACTAAGTTGATTCTACTCCAACTCTCTGATCTGTAAACCAAGCCATCAAAATTGGTTACAAAAACCCAAGGAAAGAGTGATATCTGAATTACCACGCGTATTGTACCTCCATTTTATAAAATTGGTATTTTGATTAAATGTGCTTCACTCTAATGAATTTCACGGAGAGAAAGGAGCCAAAAATGTCAGCTGAATACTTCATCTGAGGTTTAGCAACCACCCCCTCATAAAAATAAAAATCTTCCAAAGCTTTGTTATATGGTAGATTAGATAAATCTGCCGCTTCCTGGTTTTTTAATTGTCATTCCTGTGAAAAGTGTCACTATAATAATGCTGACTTCTTCCTGCCACTTTATGTTACTGACATTACACTCTCTTTTAGATTTTTCAGGAAAAGGATGAGATAAAAAGCAGTTTCTTTGGCAGGGTGAATTCTCATTTTCCATATTAATACTACATTATAATCAAATAGTTTCATGAAGTTTTGATCCTAAGGCTGAAAGAACAAAAACACCCTTTAAAGATGCCTCTCCAGAGACACAGCCCGGAAAACGCTCCAGCTTCCTATTATGTTACAAGTATTCTGTGTTTCCCTCCTTTGCACAAAGTGTCAATCAGGACTAATGACTTCCAAACTCACAGACTTAATAAGGAGAATTAAACGGTATATGTTATTGGTAAACTCAAACTTACACAATTCCCAGGCTCCCCTTCAGAGAAATGTTAAAGGGAACCATGTGCAAATGGCTTTGTGCCCAATGCCAAGTGCAGGCACCAACGCCGAGCCACCTGGGAGTCACTTCCTCTAAGCCTTCGTGTGCACAAGTGCAAAGTGAGAAGAGGATGGGCCACTGAGCTACGATCTAAGAAACATTTCAGAAAAGCTAAATTCCTGTGTCCTACACCAGAGAGAGAGTGGGGTAGCAAAGAGCACTGACCTTGGAATTAGGGGACGTCACCCTGCCTAGGTGGCGTTATACAAGTTACTTACCATTTCCGGGCCTTCATTTCCTCATCTGTGAAAGAAATAGGTAGGCTTAGACCCTGTGGGGAACCCCAAGGCACCACTGAAGTTCTACAAGGGGTCCAAGCACGGGCTACAGACCGGGCAGATATCATCTCTAGCACATGCGTACACTCTTTCCAAGCACACACGAATGCCGTTTAATAAAGTTTAGATTAATGCAAAGCTCACAGATACAGAGAACAGACTGATGGTTGCCAGAGGTGGGGCAGGAGGTGGCAGGTGGGTGAAATGTGTGAAGGTGGTCAAAAGGTAAAACTTCCAGTTATAAATGAATAAGTCACGGGGATGTAGTCTACAGCGTCCTGACTATAGTTAATTAATACTGTATTGCATATTTGAAAGTTGCTAAGAGAGAAGATCTGGAAAGTTCTCATCACAAGAAAAAAGTATTTTTGAATCAAATAACCCAATTACAAAATGGGCAGGGGACATGAACAGACATTTCTCCAAAGAAGATATACGGATGGCCAATAGACACATGAAAAGGTGCTCGTCATCACTAATCATCAGGGAAATGCAAATCAAAACTACACTAAGATATCACCTTACACCTGTTAGAATGGCAAAAATATCCAAAACCAAGAGTGACAAATGTTGGAGAGGCTGTGGAGACAAGGGAACCCTCATACACTGTTGGTGGGAATGCAAACTGGTGCTGCCACTATGGAAAACAGTATGGAGATTCCTCAAAAAGTTAAGAATAGAAATACCTTATGACCCAGCCATCCCACTACTGGGTATCTATCCTAAGAACCTGAAATCAGCAATTTCAGAAGCTCTATGCACTCCTATCTTCCTTGCAGCATTATTCACAATAGCCAAGGCATGGAACCAACCTAAGTGCCCAGCAACTGATGATTGGATAAAGAAGTTGTGGTATATATATATACAATGGAATACTACTCAGCCATAAAAAAGGACAAAGTTGTCCCATTCACAACAACATGGATAGACCTTGAGAGTATTATGTTGAGTGAAATAAGCCAGACAGAGAAAGACGAACTCAGTATGACTCCACTTATAGGTGGTAGTTAACGTATGGACAAAGAGAACTGATCGGTGGTTGCCAGGGGAAAGGGGGGTGGGGGGAGGGCACTAGGGGAGAAGTGGTGTAACTACAACATGACTAATAATAATGTACAACTGTAATTTCACAAGGATGTTAACTTTTATAACCTTAATAAAAAAATAAATTAAAAAAATTAAAAAAAAAAATTCTAACCACAAAGAAAAAAAGAAAGAAAGAAAGAAAAAAAGTATTTTTGTAACTATGTACAACGACGGATGTCAACTGGAATTATTGTGGCAATCATTTCACAATATATATAAATATCAAATCATTATGTTGTATACCGAAAACTAACATGTCACATGTCAATTATACCTCAATTTAAAAAAAAAAGATAGTAATAGTTCAACTAGCATTCTATAGGAGTTCTGGAAATTTTTTGTGACGTTTAAGAGGGTCCCTCTATACTCAAAAGAATTAGAAAATTATTGGTCTAGAATTCTAGATAATCTCTAAAGCTCCTTTGCAGGGCTTAATACATAATCTATCCTGCCTGAGAAAGCAGCTCAGCCATGTCACGTCTCATGTCATGACTCATGTCAGCGAGGAAAGAAAGGGTTAAGTCTATCCAATTCCAGACATTATCACTTATTTTTTTAAATTCATTTAAGTCTTAAAAAAGAAGTAAAAAAAGAATCTGCATTTTAGTCAATTATCACTAAACATTTCTCTTCCATCCAAGACTACCCAAATATTTATTTCTCTGTAGCCCGAAATCCCTTGAAAAGACAAGCTGGAGTGTACGGTTTATAGCCAGTCACTGTTATTCGCACGTAAAGCCCATCTTTATGTGTATTATGACGGTAGTAATACTACCCGCCTTTTAAAAACCATTTAATACCTTCTGCGACTTTTATGGTACATCAAATTACAAGCTTACTCTCATGAAAGAAAACTGTCTACATTCTAACATAGCTACATGTGAAATGAATAATTGATAAGTCAGGGCAAAGAGCTTTGAAAACCTAGAGGTATCATATGGATAGTGAAAAATAACGCAGACAACCAGCGCCCTGAAACTCAGCAAGCATCCAATAAGAAACAATCAGTGAAGTTGGACGAACGCCTGCGTGGGGTTTTTTTTTTTTTATTCTTTCTGGAAAGGAGCTCTGAAAGCTACTCTCTCCAACTTGGACAAAAGGCAGGGTCTCAGAACAAACAAAACTAGCTCCTTGAGAGCTTCCAGAACACTGGGAAGCCGGGGGATTGCAAATTGCTGCCAAGCCTTTGGCTTCTAGGTCACTGCCACTAATCTGCCTGCGGCTCACAGTGATGGAAGAAGGCACAGGTCCCGTGGGGAGAGCAGCTCAGGGACCAATGAGGACCCGTCTACGCCGGTCCAACCACTGGCATCTTTCTGCAACCAGCCTCAGTGGGACAGACCCACCCCTCCTAAGAAACGCTCCACACGGAGCTTCCCCCAAGGACCAATATTTTGCTGTCTTGACGCAGTGAAATAAGCATGGTGGCAGTCAGACACTTCAACACAGACCATCACCAACCAACCTGCTCACTTCTGCGATTCTGAGATGGGACAGTGAACTGGACTGTGAAAAATTTCTGTCGCATGCACCTACAAACAACTCATCATTTCCCTCCTTTCGTACCACTGAAAGCTTAAGAGTCAAAATCAGGATGACAAAAAGTTTCCAAAAGACGTTAGCACAAGTTTCGTTTCACACGCTCCACACAGCTGCACAGCTGAGGCTGAGCAGACGGCTCTGCCCTCTGCCAACCAGCATCCCGCTCTTCCTCCTCCTCCGAGGGGTGAGGTCAGAGGGACTAATCTGCCTACTAAACCCCCTTAATCACTAAACTGTGTTTTATTCTCTGAAAACCCCGAGTGCTTTGAAGTCTCCCGCTCTCCTTCCTCAATTCCTTCTCCACCTCCAGGCACCGTTTTTTTTTTTCTTTCAAAAATGGAGCAGATGGCCTGAAGCAGTTGAAAAAGAAATTTATGGGGCTTATTTAACGTGATTAAGGTCCAGGAACATTAGTAAAAATATATAAATTAGGCTAAATGCAGACTTGGAAGTCTTCATAAGGAAAACCCACCAGGGAAGAGGCAACAAGCAGAAAGGTCTTACATCCCGCCTTGAACCCGGTTTCCTGAAGGCACAGCCTTTCCCATTTGGACGGCCTTAATCTACTTTACTTCCAGCAGAGCCGGTCTGTTCATTTCCAGATGTAAATACAGGTCCCAACTTTATGAAAAATCAGCAACCAGCATAGGCAGCCCAATTTGCCTCTTTTATGGCATCAGCTGCGTGTTCTCCAGGGAATAAAAGAAAAAGGGAAGCTGTGGCTTGTCCCTCCCATTTGATCTCTGAAGTGATTCTCCTTGGGGCTCAGATAGGCAAGAAATTATAAGCACCCTCCCCTAATTTAAAGATGAAAACCGGAGATGGCCAGGACTTTCAGTTCCACACTTCTGGTTTGTGGTCTGACCTGGGTCCATGCTGGGACTGCAGAGGCCCCTGGAACAGAATGAGCCTACCGCATCATCCTCCCGATGTCCAGCTCACAGTGTCCCCTGCTTCCCAGAGACGAGCTTAAGCCAGATTCCCTCAGTGGAGGAGGGGCTGAAGGAACCCTGCTTCTCATCAGAGAAAGCCCTGGCCAGTACTTGCTTAGCCGGTTCCGCTTCCATGCAGCCAAGAAACAAGCTGCAGAGTCACCATGCACATTCCTCAGCTACCTCCGCCAGGGCTGTGGCCCTTTGCAGGAAGCCCGCCATCAACTCTCTGGCATTGGACAGCCTGGCAGGCCACCAGTGAAACACATCAGCCCCACTGCAGGCCACAGAGCCCAGGACCTCAGGGCCAGGCAGCGTGACCACCACCATGTTTCCATCCATTGGCTCTCCTTGGAACTTAAGGGATGGGGGTGGAAACTGGGGTCGTTGAATAGGATTTTTTCTTTCTTTTCAGCTGTTGATGACTGAAAAGGGAGATGACACTTTCTGACCAACTATCTTACTCAAGCACTCACAGAGGCTATGCCACTAAAGCAGAAAGGAACAGAAAACACGCCCTACCGTAAGGGTATTTGGTATCCAGCTTATTCTCCGCTGTCCTCCTCCAAGGCAACAGGTCATCGCTGCACCCATTTGGCATTCCATTGTACCCAATCCCGACAATCTTGTTTTCTGCATTCACGATGCAGGCTCCAACCTACAGGGAAATACGCCCAAGGCCTGGTGACTGCAAGTGGCTGGTCTGCCAGCGAGGGGGCAGGAAAGGAAATGAGAGGTCTGCAGACCGCCTAAACAGGCGTGCGGCTTCTGCAAGTGCGAAGAGCTGTCTCCCTCCCCTCTTTCTGTGGCAGCTCCCACAAGCCGAAGAAAGTGTACCCATGGCCCCTGAGGGGGTACAAGAGGTGGTGAACAATGGCTTGTGACAATTGACTCTCTCACACAGGAAAATGAAAGCATGTACGAAGGTGCACAAAACACAGCAGATTGAGTAGCCTATGTAAGTGGACGGGTATACACTGAGTCTCTCCCTTTGTAACTGGCTCATTTGCAGGTATCTCTGTGTCTGTGAGCGTCTAAACACTCCCATAAAACTCACTTACCTGTGAATTTGGATCTTTGCTTCTCTGTGCCGATAGGAAGGCCACCGCCATGAAATACTCAGGCCACTGCAAATAGTCATCACGTTTTTTCCAGGACACTTCACTCATGTTGGGTCTAGAAGGAAAAGAACCAACAGCAGTTGAGACAAGCATTTTGGTAAATCTGCTTTCCAATTCAACCCAACCACATGAAACCATGGATCTCAAACTCAGACAATTCCAGGAAAATCTATCAATCCGAAATCATAGAACATGGCCCCTAGCCAGGCTCTGGCCTTAAGAAAAACATTTAAAAATTCAGTTCCTATTTCTGAAGTCTGGATTCGGCATGTATAGCTTCACATTCCCAAATACTATATCCACGTACTGCTTTCTCATAGGATTTTTTTAAAGTTACTACAAATGCCCGCCATACAATTTGTTCTCGGTCCTTGACCTCTCACCCTGATAAAATGGGGCCCGCACAAGCGGGAGGGGGAAAGAGAACACTTACGGATCCCCTAAAACATTTCAGACACTGCTGCAGGTGACCTACATGCTCTGCCTGAGGTAGGCAGTCACATCCCACCTTAGAGACGGAGAACTTAGGTAACTCCCGCTAAACCACACAGATTATCCATGCCAGTGGGATTCCACTTGGAGCTGTCCCAGCTCTGACATCAACCAAATAACTGATTTCCCCTTAGCTTCCCCAGAGGTATGGAAGTTACGAACTCTGAGCACTGAATCAAATGAGGACAAAGTATGAAAAGTGTCAAGTGCTATTGCTCAGATGAGGTCTGAGTAACATGGGCTTCACTCTCTGGCAGATGCAAGCTGTCTCTACAACAGGGAGAGCCCATGATGCGGCCTGAAGCTTCCACTCAGGGGGTCCTCTCAAGAAGCGGACAAAGGGCAAGGAAGGAAGACTACACAAGAACAGGGCGGAGATCACAGAGAAGTCCTGAGAAGACGTAGGTATCTGGGCAAAGGAAGTGAGGATTTCCCAAAACGCCGGCTTCAGGCTCTAAACCTGAAGCTGAAGCTACTGTGCAGGGCCGCAGGGCCAAGAGCTGGGGTGTGGTGACCGAGTCCGCACTGCGAACCGCGACTCCCCACTGATTCTGTTGCCCAAATTCTGAGAGGCTGTTAGCTCTCTGAAGACGAAGCGATGTGGGATGGGACTGTTTACCACCGAGCTTAAGGGTCAGCATCCATAATCGCTCAGGGCGCCAGATGAGTGGCTACTCCACAGGAGGTGGGGAGGGGAAGGCGAGGAGGTAAAGGAACTTATGACTCCACCCTAGGTTTGGTTTAACGGGCACTGGAGCCCCCAAACCCAGCTGCAGAAACAGAAAAGGGACTAGTCCAGGGAGATGCATCTAGTCACCGACCCGGAGAGAACCCAGGCGCCGCCCACACCCGTCGATTCCGATCCCGGGAGGAAACCGCGCATCCCCACCCTACACGTGGGCCTCCGAAGTGACTGCTCTTTTCAGACGCCCAGAACCACCTCCCTCGGCTTTACCGGGGGAGGAAGCCTCCTGGAGGCCGCGGGGTCCGCCGCCGAGTTCCCCGAGCACTCCCGGCCCCGCACAGTCTGCCCAGCAGCAGCTTTAACCGGGAGGGGAGCATCCTCGGGGCTCGCCGCTCCCAAGTCCCGGGCCGCGAGCCGGGCGCCCCGCACCGCCGCGCCCAGCGCTCGGGCCGCGCCACGTGGCACGCGGGCGGCGACCTCGCACTGCCGTCCCCGCCCATCCTCGGGCCCGGTCCCCGACCTGCAGGCCGGCGCTCGTCCCCGCCGCCGCCGCCGCCGCCGTCCCCGCCGCGCCCAGGGGAAGGAAGTCGGGAGAGGAGGCGGGGCCGCCGGGGGCCGGAAGGTGGCGCGGCCCGGGCTGCGGCGGCGGCGCGCGCTGGGAAGGGGGCGGGAGGGCGCGCTCCCGGCGGGGGTTGCCGGGCGAGGTCGCCTCCGGTTACTTGTTCCGGTCGCGCAGGGAGCTCGCTCAGCCCGCGATCGGGCCGGCGACCTTCAGGGCCAGCGCACCAAAGACTCCTGCCGGGGCTGGCTGTCCCCTTTGCTGTGGTGGGCGGTTTGGGGTTTGCCCCTGACTGTGCGCTGTTGGCGGTGGCCCCGCCGCCCTGGGTCCCCGGCTCCCCGCGCCGCCGCTCTCGTTCGTGGTCCCCAGGTTGGGCGCCTGGAGGGACTGCGCGCGGCCGCTGCCAGGGCTCTGACCTCATAACCGTTGCATTTTTCAGATCTCTAAATCTGAGGCTGGGTCGTTTGGGTTCTTGATGGTGTTTGTTTTTTTCCCCACCTGGATCTGCCCTCAACCAATGCAAGCTCTCGCTGTAAATACATATTAAACGTGAATAAAAGACGATCTGAAAGAGTCTAGTGCCGTGAAACTGAAAGGGGAAGGCAGTAAGGAGACCTGGGTTTGGCCTCTGGAATGCTCCAGCTGTGTCGCTGTGTCGCAATATTCCCTGGGGAATAATGACCCCTAGCAGTTTCAGTTTCGTACAGGAGGGGTTTAGAGCAGCGAACTGGGTCGGCTGTGCCTCGAAGCACAGATGCCTCGAAGCTGTATTTGCATTTGCGCTTTGCATGGCTGCCTTACAGTTTCTACTCGAATTGTGTGGAAGGGTCTTAGATGTGTGCTAAAGCCTGCTGCCCCTTCCTAACCCCCACCATTGTGTGCCCACCCCTCTTGGTATTTCCCCATAACGTCTGCCGGCTATAAAAGTGTGCCTATTTTGTTACCATTGTTTAAAAGATCAGGAAAACATGGCACAGGCCACTAGGAAAGACCATCAGTGATTTTCTGATAGGAAAGACCATCAGTGATTTTCTGAAGTCATATGCCCCAAGGAACAAATCTGATTTTCTTGAACTGCATTATTCTATTCAGACATCTAGCCCCTAAGTCTGATGGAACATTGGTTCCAGCCCAGAGAATGACAAAAGAACCTCTTTCTGTTTTACACATGGGCTTGAGGATACTGTCAGCACTCCATAAATAATAGCTACTGTAACAATCATGAGTTCTGATCGGCACATCCCAGATCTGAGCCTCTAATCCAAACAAAAGCTTGTTAACTATATTAATTTAGCCTAACGGAGGAAGAATGATGAGAATAAACAGTTGGTTCTATCTAATTTCTCACTACAGCAGACACATCATTCTTCATCTCTATGGTCCTGCCTGTAGATTCAATAATTAAATTATGTACTGCATTTGGTGGATGCCGGGAAAGCAAAGGGGAAAAATACTTCATCATTAACTATAGATTTTGTTTTCCTTGATAAGACTCAGGCTTGAAAGCACTACATAGATTAAGATGATGATTTTTAATGTCAAGTTAACTTTACTTGGCTGTCTTGTTGCCACTAAAATTTATTATACGCTGAGCTCCTGTTTCCCTTCCCCCTCCCAGATCCACTGCTTGGTCTTTGTGACACTCATCTATAGTCCTTGAGTCTTCATAGATCCATTTCTCTTCTTACCAACCTCCAACCTATACATCACCAATTGCCGCTGGTCCTTCAACCACAACATCATTAAGCTTTCTTCCTTCCTCTGCTCTGTAAAGACTGTCATACATAATTTAGCTACTTCTCATCATTCTCCATTTTGGTCAACGCACACAGTCCTCACTGCAATAAATTCAGGATGCTACTCACTGCAAACACATTACCCTGAATGTTCCTGCATTTCACTGAAAGTCTCTCATCTTATAAGATGACATCATTCATAATCCAGGAAACCCTCCTGATTCGTAGTTTCACAACTTGAGGTTTCAATGATTCTGCACCAACAGCAAACCTGGGCAGCCAAGGAGGAAAAAAATGCATTCCTTGGTTTACCTTGCTCATTAACACCTTCTAACTCCAAGTGTGACAGTAGGTGTTAAATCTCTCTTGTTAATACCTTGTATTTTGGTTTATAATTGAGGATCTTTCTCCAGCTCCCACAGACACAGAGGCTGGCTACGTTTTCAGCCATCTGAAGAGCAAGGAGAGGGGGCTTCACGAAGGATGAACTCAATCAGGTGTTTGTAAGGACTGTTGTCCCAGGCTTTGGCCTAGCTCCTCCATTTATATGTCTGACCTGGAATATACTTTAGTACCTTGAATGTGGGGGATCCAGACTGAAAGGACAGAAGTCAAGGTAAGATGCTTCTGGGGCTACCTCACATGTGGATTGATGGCATTCCTGGATGTCTGCTCTACCAAAATACTCCTTACCCTTCTCCCAATGCCTCTGCTTGCCCAGGAAACGATGTGACTTCCAACCTACAACAGAGGCATGGAGTCTGGACAGTGACTAATATGTGCATCAAGTTTGTTGTGGGAGAAAAGGCACAAGGCTTGGAATCAAACCAGACTTTGAACTCTAATTCCACTTTTACTACCGAAGTGAACTTCAGAAGTTACTTACATTCTGGGAATCTTTGTTTCCTCATCTGTAAAATCAACATTCATCCATTCAATCATTTTTATTATTCTCTATGTGGTAGGTGCTTTGAATACCAACAGTGAGAAATATAACCAGTTCTTGCTCTCACAGGGTTTACTCCCCCTTCTCTCAAATGCTGAATACATTATCCTCATTGCTGGCTCTGTTAACAAAGTAAATGTTAGTATAAGATAAGTCACCCACTGGAATATCTTTGTTCTTAATCCAGTGGCCGTCAGCACCAAAACCTTCTTTTCATAGCTCAACAAGAGCATTTAGAAGCAAAGTACCATTTTTACTGTTTTTCGAAGGAATAATTGTTTATATTTCCATGCAGTGGTCCAAACTATTTAAACCTTAAGTAAGTAGATGGATGGAATTCTACGAAACCAGAAGAAAAGTCAATGAAAATTCTAGAAAAAAAATTAAGTACATGGTCTTGTCTATATATAAATTTTTATATGTGAGTTAGAGCATGAGGTCAGTTGTTTGTGTTCGATGAAACACATACAGACTTCAAACTGATATGACAGAATATTCCCGTGCAAAAAATTCCAGATTCCTAAATAGGATTTGTGTTATGAGTTGATGCCCTCAAGTTTCTTTATCATTCCACATCTTCCAAATCTTAATGAAGGTCAATGAGGAAATGTTAACTTGGCATCTGCACAGAGCTGGGTGCTTTGCTATCGTATATCAATAAATGTTTGTCAGCTAAAGAGTGAATTAATGGACAATAATAGCTTTATGCCAAATTTTTTGGAGCCTCCAATGCCTAAAAAGTCTTTGTCTCTAAACTCTAGTTTTACCTCTCTATTGGCTTCCTTCGTCTCCTGGGGTTTAAAGAAGTTGGAAAGACATTTGTTCAGTGAGGTCTTGGGGCCAATGGGTCAGGAACCAAGGGCTTAAGCAGAGTTGTTTTCAAGAGGTGTAGCATCTCAGTCTTAGGCTTTGAGTCTTGCCTGGCAAATAACCATCTCTAGAACCAGAATGGAAGGCAGCGGGGAAGGCGGTGTGCTTTTTTGTGGTGTCGATTCTCCCACAACTTCCTTTTCCTCTACAGAGCTGAACTTGTTGCCTCTTTCATACATAACCCGTTGAAGTGGATGGAAATTACATGTCTCATCACTTCAGAAAAGAACAAAATACATAAAATGTAAATCTAAAAGAAATGGGCAATTTTCTTGTACCACTTTATATTTCTGTGTAAGTTACCAAGTGCCAATCACTCTTACTTTTTAAAATTCAAATTTGTCAAGCAGCCTGTAAGCTTTGTGTTGTACAAGAAAAGATAATGCTTCATGTGGAACAGTCACTTATGCTCGTTCTGCAAAAGTACCTGCCAAAAGAGAATTTGTCAGATTGCTGGTTTTATAGAAATATTAACGATCTCAATAAATTTTCCCTCTTCTCTGGAGTCACCATGGAATCTACTGAAAGGTAATCAACAAGGCATTATGGTTCTGGAAATAGAATTCTTTGTTGACATCAAAGTCACTACTCACTTCATGGTGTGTATTTAACTGATGTAACAAGTCAAGTGCCCAAGAATCATTGCAAATGAAAACCCCTGTTAAATTGTATTTGGTGTTTAATGGCTATCATAACTTGCCTGACATGCTGTGCCTTCCCTCAGCTAACTGGAGAGCTCACTGGGGGTGAACTTCTAAAATGAGAAAGCAAGAATCAAATTAATATTTTAGTATTGCAGTTCACTATGTATGTGTGTGTTAAGTGTATCAACTGTGATCCTGCCATGACAATGACATCAATGCCATGAGGTGAAAAGTCATCTTCTACAGGCATGAACAAACGAAATAAGGAAGGAAGCCTAACCTATTAGAATAACTTTTGATGCTGTTCACAGGAAGAAATTCTAAGCTTTGACGCAGGGGGTGATGGAGAACAACATGGCAGCAACGAGGTCAGAGTCGTCCGAAAGTCCCATTGTTGACCAATCTCTGTCTGCTCAGTGTTTGATAGACAACCCAGAGATGATGAAAGGTAGAGAGCTGTCAGCCACGAAGCATTTCGAGATACTTTGACAGTAATGCTATCTTCAAATTAGCCCTGGATTCAGTTACATATCAACCAATGGGAGTAGAATGACGCTCGTGAAATCATCCTTCTGAGAATGAGAGAGATTTAATAGTTTGGTGGTTACAGTAACCACTATCCTGCAAGAAAAAATCAATAGCTACACAGTGTTAGAATCACACCAAGGGCTCCCGGAGCTGAGCCATTTCGCTGAAGAATACACCCGGGTTCATTAGAGTAGGAAGTCAGGATGTGGTAGGAGGTCAAGCACAAATACACCCTGGGCTCTTTTGTCCGGAAACCCAAGAAGATGTTCTACTTTCAGGATCCGAGTGTTTTTTAAAAGCATAGAATTTACAGAGCTGACCTTAGCAATCACCGAGTCCACCCCTTCGTTTTACGGGTGAGCAAATAGTGGCCCAGAAAGATTACTTGGCTTGCTCTTGTTCACACAGCTGATCTGGTAAGATTCCTTCCATGCCACACTGCTCATCTCCATTCTTAGAGTCTATGAATCAAATCACAGCAGTTTATTGAGAGCCTGTATGGAAGGCACTCTGCTAAGCCTTCAAGGAGCATTAAAAAAGCATTTTAAAAAATCAGCTTTTTCGGATTCTTTGCCAGAGAGAAGCTCAGTCTACATAACAGGTTAACTAACATTCGATGGGTAAGTAGCCATGTAAGACAATAAAAGAGCTGTCCCAAAGTAGACTGTGATTTGTTGCACGTATCTTCTACCTAAAAAAAAAGCCCTTTCTGGTACCCCTACCCCCTTCATTATTACTTCTATTTAGTACAATATTCTGTTTATATCCCAGTTTCTTTTTTTTAATGTTCTTTTTTTTTGTTTGCAGGGAAAGATTGGCCCTGAGCTAACATCTGTTGCCAATCTTCCTCTTTTTTTCCCCCAAAGCCCCAGCGCATGGTTGTATCTCCTAGTTGTAAGTCGTTCTAGTTCTTCTACGTGAGCCGCTACCACAGCATGGCCCCTGAGAGATAGGTTGTGTGGTTCCATGACGGGACGGTGGAAGCAGTGAGAGTGCCAGACTTTAACCACTAGGCCATCAGGTCTTGCTCCTAGTTCCTTTTTTGAAAGAAATGCCAGATAGCCAAGATGCAAAGGATGAAAGCCTGCACGGACATACAGAATTATTCCCGTCTCAACCTGGACTTAGAAGTTGCCCTAATGGTAGTTCTACGCAACGCAGGGAAAAGATCCCATCTGGAGAAATCTGAATTTGTTTCCAGAGCTGTGGTTAAGCCCTGACAAGGAAGAGTGAGTGCCATGTCTTTGCATTCACTAAATGCTAAATGTTAATCTGTCCCTTACATAACCATAGCCCCCGAGAACCATGGAGTTTCAGGCAAATGAACATACACACATACACAGGCGTACGTGATCTTTCTGCTTTGTACTACTTAATTCAATCCTAGTTAAAGTCCCTGGGATAAACATTACCTTTTAGATAGAGTTCTAGTCTCTTTTCATCCACACAAAAAGCATCACATGAATTAAATAAATAAAAGCATGCAAGGCGTACCCCCTCTAGGATTGGAGAAGAAGGTCCCTGGATCTGGCTTAGAGACTGATAGCTAAAAAGTAAGTCTGGCTGCTGAAAACCAACCATCTCTCCACAATGATGCACACAGTTCCATGTCAACTCCTTATCTTTGCCTTCCACTCCTTTGTAATTTCATATCAAGGCTCCCTGTGAAACCCAGAGGAGTCTATTTCTTGGCAGTCTTTGTTAATAACGTATTCCCTCCCTTGCCATTCTCGTGTCACATCCCCGGTGGTGTGTGTTGGCAAAAGGCGAGATAGTAAGTTCACATTTTAGAGTGTAATTTCATTATGAAGCAATCCGTTTGTTTGTAACGGTCTCTAACTGTTTTCCACCCAGATTCTACGAGCCAGGCACCCGGCTTGAGGAAAGAACTTCATTTGATAAAAATGGTGGCAATTTCTATTAGTGATTTTGGGGACACATTAAACAAGGTTATTATTAGACAGAACTGACATTTCATATGCAGAAATATTCTTTACTTGAAAGTCAAGTGTCATTTAAAAGAGGGAGAAATTATTTAGGATTTTTTTAAACATCAGAGAAATCCACTTCAAACCTACTCTTACAAATGCCTCCATCGCGTTAGGGATCAGGACTAGAACTGATGCCTTTGGTTTCTGTTTGATGCAAACAATGAGACCAGAGTGGAATGGCTCTGGGAAATGCTCGTAAGCAGTGGTCAGGAAACCTGATTCTCCTTCTATGCCCCAGCTGGACTCCGGCGCTGATGGACCGAAGCCCAGCTGACGGTTGGTATTTTTCATTCACAATGCACACTACAAGATCTCATCCTCCTGCTGTATGTACAGATACTGCAGCAGTAACCGAGATGCTTGAAGAGTTTTTCACTGCATCTGCCTTTAGAGGTACACATTTGGCTCAGCAGAAGCTAAACATTTTTAAGAGCACAGTAAGAAATAGGCCAGAAAACATCAAAGCTTGATAGCTTTTTCAAAACTTGATGGTCTTGCTGGTACAACTCCCTATGATGCGGTTCAGTCGTAATAACAATGGAAAGGGTATCGGTGCAAACTGCTGATGCAAGATCAGAAAATGTCGCCAAGGGTCTTTTAAACACATTCAAGAACTGTTCTTTTGAACTGTGCCTCTTAGCCTTGGAAAACCTCTTCAAGATTTTAAACAGGGCTTTGGATGAACTGCAGAGTGAGAACCTGAAATTATCTCGTGCGCTGGAATCAATATCAAGCCATATTTTCTCTTTGAGAGAAATTCAATCTGACAGAAGAGAGAACAAGCGATAGGCAGACTGGGACCCTGGCTAAAATGCTTGCCTTAGAAAGACGCTGTAAAGCAGGACAAATGAGGTGATGTCACCAGAGGCAGAAAACCATAGTGACAGAATAAAATGTTATCTGGGCTTCAGAATACTTCATTATCACTACCACAGGTCACTAAGCTTCACAAAATGCATCCATCAGCCTTGAGAGCCATTTGTAAGCCATCGCTGGTAGCTAGATGGCGCAGCCATGGAGCGCACAGCCCCTCGGTCACAGGAGACCAGGGTTCAAAAGGAAGCCTGGGTCCCAGACCAAGCTTTGCTAGTCTCAAAGTGCTCTCTAGTGGCCGGATGAGCATAAAATTATCCGAGGCACGGAGGCATTTGGGGGAGCGTTCAGAACTAGAGAGTTGTCTTGGAAAGGCAAGATAGGGGCGCTTTGTCCTGCAATCAGCATCTTCTGGAACCGTGGGAAATTTTTACGAGCAGACTTGCCTTTTCCAACTATTGTGCGGCTGCCCATAAAACACTTATAAATTATTAAACAGCTGTGTAATTTCTACGCTGTGTGTTAGAGGCTTATCGTATTAATGGGGAAGCGTTTAGGTTTAAATTAATCCTTGTGCACTTCTAGGAGGTTCATTAGCGAAAGGTGTGTCTAAATAGAATACGAAGAACATTTATCTTATCCATCTATTGGACTGTGCAAATGTTCTGGACCGTGCTTCAAAACGATCTTGGAAGCAAAAGTCACTGTTTTAGAGAATGTGAAAAGATTAACATATCAGGTTGGTCAGAGTGAATTGTATCTCAAACCCCTGTGTATTCCAGGGGCAGCCCCATATTTTCTCTCTAGTATTCATTGAATCCTTGCAAAAAAACCCTCTGATATAGGAATTATTATCTTGTTTTTTCCAGATAAGGCAGAGGTTGACCAACTTTTCCTGTAAGGAGCCAGAGAGGAAATATTTTAGGCTCTGAGGGCCAGCCAGTCTCTGTCACATCTGTGCCTCTGCTCAACCTCCTGTTAGCGTGTGACAGCAGTCAAGGACAATAGGTAAACAAACGAGAGTGTCTGTCTTCCAATAACTTTATTTATGGAGACTGAAATAGAATTCTCACGTCTCAAAATATTGTTCTTTTGGTTTCGTTTCAGTCATTTAAAAATGTAAAATTAGTCTTAGCTCAACGGACTGTACGAAAACAGGTAGCGAAGCCATACAAAAGCAGTGGGCTGTATTGGCCACAGGCCAGAGTTTGCGGAGTCCTGGGATAAGGAAATGGAATCTGAGTCCACAAGGCTGCAAGGGGCGACATCAGCAGTCAAGTCAGCCCAACTGTAGTCCATGCTGAATTGAGGATCCATAAGTCGTGCCTCCATTTTTAGTACATCAGACTTCCTTGTGCCATCAACACCGCAGTAAATTTGTTTTTTAAGAAAGAGAAAATTCAAAAGAGAACTTCTCTAGGAAGAGCCAAGACAAAGACAGAGATAGGAAGAAAAAAGCATTGAGGGAAGCCAATTAGGCCTCAGGAAATATGTACCAAAAAAAAAAAAAGAAGGAAATGTATACAGTGCCCTTCCTGGAAGACTACTGCGGCTTTGTGGAGATTTCCAAATCAGATGGAGGCACAGATCCTGAATTCAAAGACTTGATATCATATAGAGAACACATTAGAAACTCATGGAAACACAAATTTAAAAACTTACAAATGTGGGGAGCTGGCCCCGTGGCCGAGTGGTTAAGTTCTCGCGCTCCGCTGCAGGCGGCCCTGTGTTTCGTTGGTTCGAATCCTGGGCGCGGACATGGCACTGCTCATCAAACCACGCTGAGGCAGCATCCCACATGCCACAACTAGAAGGACCCACAACAAAGAATATACAACTATGTACTGGGTGGCTTTGGAGAGAAAAAAGGAAAAAAGTAAAATCTTTAAAAAAAAAAACAAAAAACTTACAAATGTGTCCCCAATCACCTTTAGCAGTAGGGAAAACACGTGACAAGAGTTGCCTCTAGGAGAGAGACCGCCAGGAATCCAGGTCTCTTGCTTCCAAAGGTGTCAGGCATTAACTCGTTTGTAGTCTGAATAACAATCTCACGCCACAAAACCCAGGTGAGCAAAACGAAAAGTAAATTTTCTTCTATTTCTAAAATTTAGATTAACTTCTACATTGGGTTCTAAGACTGTCTCGCGAAAGAAATGCAGACTTGGTCACTTCAGGTTTAAAATCAGTCAGTTTAACATTTCTCTTTCCCCTCCTTCTGCCCAGGAGGTGAAACCTCCTTCTACATTTTAGGGTCAAAGGTAAAGATGTGGCTTTGGAGGGAAGGTATTTGGTCTCGGTTGGCATCTGCCCACACAGGTCCATGGCCCCCTCTTGTCTCTGGTTGTGAGTATCAATCTCCACTGGCCTCCACTGAGATGGAACAGTCCCCTTGGCCACCAACAGCAACTCTGTGTCTTCCTCCTCCCAGCCCAGAGGCCCCTTCATGTCTGGCCACCACTTCCTCACCCCACCAGCCACTTCTCAGGCCTTCTCTGCCCAGCCATGTCAGGCAGTTCTGTGTCCTTCACTGCTGCCCACCCCACCATGCTGGTCTAGGACCTCGATCTCACCTCTGCACCTCGCCGGGAAGCAAGCACAGATCCAGAAGCAGGCACAGATCCCCCTATGCACAAACACGCAAGCGTTTCCAGGGGATAAGCACAAAGATGCTGGAAGGTGTGGGAAACTTCACAGCGCCCAGCACACTCATTCCCCTCCAGCTCTCAACTTTGCCTTCAACATCAAGTTCTTGCCCACCCGCCCCCCGCCCCCAGTAATGGCACAAATCAAAGTCTTGTGCCACTTGAGAGTATTCAAGGAGAACACAGCATCACTACTGTTATATTTCTGCAAAAGGTATATAACCTGTATTTAACAATGATCAAACATGAACAAAACCAGACTGGGGGACATGCTACAAAATAATTGGCCTGTAATCTTCAGAAAGAGCCAAGGGCATAAAACTCAAGGAAAGACTGAGGAATGTTCTAGATTGATAGAGACTAAAGAGACACATGCTAAATGCAATATGAGGGTCTGGATTAAATCCTTGGGACAGTTGGCAAGACTTGAATGGTAATAATGGACTAGATGGTAATAATGTGTCAATGTTCGTTTCCTGATTTTGATGGTGGGATGGTCTTGCAGGAGGATGTCCTTGTTTCTAGAAATACACTGAAGTATTCAGGAGCAATGGGGCAACCTTCTCTCAAATAGTTCAGAAAAGAATAGTTCTTTGCTCTGTGCTTGAAATTTTTGTGAGTTTAAGATTGTTTCAAAATTAAAGAAATAAAATTATTCATGGACACATAAAAGTCCAATAATAGCCAAGACATTGCTGAAGAAGAACAAGTTGGGAGGAGTTGCTTTACCAGATATCAAGACATATTTTAAAAGTATGGTATTAAGACCATGTGGTATTTATCGGCATGAGGGCAGAGAAATGGATTAATGGAACAGAATAGAGAATCCATAAACAGGCTTACTTGTAAATGGAGACTTCCTAAATTACTAAGTTAGCAACTGCAGAGTAGTGGGAAAAAATAAATAGTGCTGGATTAATTGGAGGTCCATATGGAAAAAATTAAAATTTGACCACTACCAGACACATACACAAAAATTAATTCCAGGTGACTGCAGATCCAAATGTGAAAAGTAAACAATAAAACTTGTAGATCAGTGCTGTCCAATAGAACTTTCTATGATGGTAAAAATATTCTGTAATTCTACATTGTCCTACTGAGCACTTGAAATGAGACTAGTGCAACCGAGACTCTGTATTTTAAATTTAATTTGATTTTAATTAATTTACAGTTAAATAGTCATGCATGGCCAGTGACTACTATATTAGATAACACAGATTCAGAAGATAATTTAAGAAAATACCCTCATGATCCTGTGTTAGGAAAAGATTTCTTAAGATGTGAAATGTACCAACCATAAAGGGAAAATGATTCATTGTACTTAATTCAAATTAAGACTCTTATGAACCATTATGCTAGGTGAAATAAGCCAGACACAAAAGAACAAACACTGTATGATTCCATTGCCATGAAGTATCTAAAGTAGTCAAAATCACAGAAATACACACTAGATAGATGGTTACCAAGGGCTGGGGAGGCCAGGGAGGGGGAGGTAGTGTTTAATGGGCATAGAGTTTCAGTGTCGCAAAATGAAAAAGCTCTAGAGATCTGTTGCACGACAAAGTGAATATGAGTGACACAACTGAACTTAAAAATGGTTAAGATGGTAAATTTAATGTCACGTGTTTTTTACCACAATAAAAAAATTTAAAAACTTCTGTTCTTCATTAAGAGAGTGGGAAAGGTAAGTTATCACAAAAGAAAAAGTGTATTATGTAACTGACAGGAGACATATTCTGTATATACAAAGAATTCCTACAAATCAATTAGAAAAAGATAGTCCAATAGCAAAATGTACAAGAGACTTGAATAGACATGTCACAGGAGAGGATATTAAAATTGCTGATAAATACATATAAAATGTACTCAATGTCATTAGTCCTCAGGAAAATGAAAATAAAAACTATGATGACATACCCCATCCTCATATCGGATTGGCTAAAACGTAAAAGATTGACAGCAGCACCAAGAGTTGACTTGACCATGTAGGAACTGGCTACTCTCATACACTGGCTGGTGGGTGTGTCCATTGGTAGACCCACTTTGGGCAACTGTTTGGCCTTATCCATTAAAGTTGAGTATATGCATCCCCCACGGCCCAGCAACTCCATTTTTAGGCATATACTCCAGAAACTTATACACATGTGCACCAGGAAACACGTCTAAGAACATTCATTCTCATTATTATTCATAATAGTCAAGAGATGGAAGCAATCCAAATGTGCATCAACAAGAAAATGGTAAATTGTGATATTCATACAACCAGATATTATGCAGCAATAAAAACAAAGGAGCTATTGATACACGTAACATGGATGAATCTCACCAATTACTTCACTGTTATCTTTCACCTTCAAGCCCCTCCTTCCTTTCTCTGCTTTGCAATGCTGGGGCTGGGACTCCGTGAAGCACATTTCTGCTTTGTTAGCTGGCTCCTTGGAGGTTCTGCCAACAGGGGGTGCTGGACGGAGACTGCAAGGCTGGAAGAGGAAAATAGACCTGCTCCTTCCTGGAGCATCTGTTGGATCAGTTTTCAGTTTTTCTTCCATCATGGAAAAATTCATCATTGCATCCCCTCAGAGGCATGAGCTGCAGCTCCACAGTAGCCCTGTTCTTGGTCTTCTAAATTTAGTAATTCCAACTTCTTGCCATTGTTTGCCCAGTCCTAGAGGTGGTAACTGCATGCTGAGGTTGCTGAGGTGTGATAGCTCAGTGTCTCTCTTTCCCTTCTCAGCTCTCCAACACCCAGTTAGTAATTCATTCTACTAAACTAAATTATCTCTGTTAAAATAACTGATGGGGCCTCTATAACCTGATGCTACCAAACACAAAATAATGTGTATGATTCCATTTGTATAAAGTTCAAAAACAGGCAAAGCTCAGGGCCAGCCCAGTGGCTCAGCGGTTAAGTTCACATGTTCTGCTTCAATGGCCCAGGGTTAGCCTGTTCCCATGCCGGGTGCGGACCTACACACCACTTGTCAAGCCACACTGTGATGGCATCCTACCCATCAAGTAGAGGAAGATGGGCATGGATGTTAGCTCAGGGCCAGGCTTCCTCAGCAAAAAGAGGAGGATTGGCGATGGATGTTAGCTAAGGGCTAATCTTCCTCAAAAAAACAAAAAACAGGCAAAGCTACTGGCACCTTTAGAGAGAAGAGAGAAGAACCATCACTGGGAGGCTGGAGGTTGGTGTCTTGGGAAGCAGGCAGTGTTCTGTTCACTGACCTGGATGGTGATTACACAAGTGTGTTCCCATGTGACAATTCATCAAGCTATTCAATTAGGCTGTGCAATTTTCTGTATGCAGTTTTTACTTCAATAACAATTTTCTCAAAAAAATTAAACTTCTTTATGTATAAGAAGACAGGGTCCTGAAATGACACAGTAGCACCTTTCTAGCCCCTTTTCTCCTAGTGTAGACTACCGGCAGGCATCAGGGTTACCTGGGGTCGTCATTTAAGGTACAGATGACAGGATCTCCCCTTCAGAGGTTCTGTCAGTGGGTCTGGGATGTGGCCCAGAATCTGAATCTTTGACAGGCTCTCTAGGAGTGTCTTACACACGCAAAGTTTGAGAGCCACTGATACCGACTGCCCTGAGCCTCTTCCTGTAGATCTGATCCAGCTACCTCTATGAAACCACCATAGTAACTCCCACCATACCTCTATGAAACCCCCACCATACCTCTATGAAACCCCCACCATACCTC